>NW_004955402.1:23529798-23534201 GCF_000276665.1 Chinchilla lanigera | reverse complement strand
TCTCTCTCTCTCTCTCTCTCTCTCTCTCTCTCTTTCTTTCTTTCTTTCTTTCTTTTTCTTTCTTTTCAGATGATAGGGTCTCACTATGTAGTTTAGGCTGGCCTTAAACTTGAGGTGATGTCTCTGCCTTGGCTTCTAGAGTGCTAGGATTATAGGCACGCACCACTAAGCCCAGTTACTGCTGAATATTCTATGATGCACAAGATACTTACCACACAATCGCCACCAAATAAAGAATTATCTCATCAAAAGTGAATATTCCCAGGGCTGATAAACCTGCTATAGTCTCTGAATGAACTTGTATCACACTGATATCATTTCTTCTTTAGAAAAAGGGTTGACAAGTCAAGGGGAGATAGAATTCACAAATGAAGACTTTATGAGTCTATAGTTTTACTTATGGGAGGGTTCTTAATTAGCAAACTGATTTCTTTAACAGATATAGGAATATTCAGATTTTCTATTTTTTAGATAGAAAAATTTTGTGTACTGTTAATTTTGAGAAAATTTTATCATAATCAATGTGCCTGTAAGACTCTGTATACATCATTATTTAACTACTTTTAAAAATATGATCAGAATGTATACTACTATTTTCTTTTTCAACCTGATATTGGTTTTCTTTCTTTCTTCATAGTTGGTTGTCATCTTTAAAAGCCTTGTTAATTTTACATTTTTTAACAACCAACTTTTAGCATTGCATGATTCACCAAAGAGTGGTTGTATAAGATTGAAAGCAGAATACAAATATAGAAATACCACAGACTGGACAATGGTAGGAGAAATTCACATTCTTGGGCAGAATGCAGAGTGTCCCTATTTCAGCTGAGACACCAGAAGGACCATATCCTAGAAGGCTAACTGTAAACCTTCATAACAAACACTAAAATCTAGATACAAGAAAATACACAAATAAGAGTTTGGAGATTGGTCCCCATCAATATAAACTTTGGGAAACATTATAGGCCTTCCAGAGATCTGCCCTCAAACAATATAAAACCAAACCTGCTCAAGTTCAAGATGACTAGCTGGTAATGCAATTGTTGCTGAGCATAAAAGTCAACACTCTTTATAGAATGATAATAAAATTCACATCTCTAAATGTATCATCCACAATATCTATGATATGATACAAATTAGCAGACATGAAAAGAAGAAAATGTGATCCACAGTCAAGGAAAACAGCCAATTATAATCAATCACACTTGATCTTAGCCAAAAGGCTGAGAAGCAATCAACTATAATCAATCAAAAGATGGCTCAGATGCTAGACTTAGCCGATTAGGACTTCATTTAAATCCACTATCAATACAGATATTTCTTGATTTATGAATATTTGATTAGGGTGTTCTGGCTTTATATAGTGGCACCAAACCACACATATATAATTATTTTGTTTTTTCCTTTCAATATAGTGTTGTGAATATATATATATATATAAAACATGAGATATTCAACACTTAATTATAATATAAGCCTTCATGTTAGATGATTTTGTCCAATGATAAGGTAGGCTACACTAAGATATAATGTTTGGTAACTTAGGTATATAAAATGCATTTTTGACTTATGAAATTTTCAACTTATGATGGGTTTATGATTGGATGTGACCCTATTACAAGTCAAGAAGCATTTATGGGTTGATGCATATAAAGAAAATATAGTCTTAATGAATGAACAGACAGGCAGTTTTAGCAGAAAGAATGAAATTCTAAACAGAATCAGAGGGATTCTAGGATTGAAAATTACAGTGACTAAAATAAAGATTGGAAAATGGAGATGAAGGAATAAAGAACAAGTGAATTTTATGACAGAATTAATAGAACTGCTCTAATGTGAAGAACAGAAAAAAATAAAAAGAATGAAGAAAAATGATGAGGCTCAAGGATCTTAGTTAGAAATAATATTGAGCTGTCTATCAAGCATATCCACAGTCCCAAAAGATAAGTGACTTAGAATGGGGTTGAAAAAGCATTTGAAGAAATATATCCATAAAAATGACAGAATATTTTGCAAATTTGATTAAAAATTTTTGAATTAATAGTTCACCTGTCTGAAACCAAGAGAAAGACAATCTTGACAATCCAAGAAAAGACAAGCTTCAAACCAGAAAAAAAAGTCCATCACATACAGAAGCAAATGACATTCAGGACTATTAACTACCACTCATCAGAACAATAACTGGCCAGAAGACAGGAGAGCAGGAGCTTTAGAATGTTGAAAGAACAAATAAATCTGCCCCCTCAGAACTCTGTGCCTCACAGAATAACCAAAATGAAATAAAAATAAATTTTTCACACAAAAACAGGACTAGTGCTATCAGCACACCTGCATTATAAGAAAAAACACGATGCTTTTCAAATTACAGGAAAATTATACCAGATGGAAATTTGAATCTATACAGAGAAACAAAGAGCATCAGAAATAGGACATATGTAGATAAATATAAAAGGCTGTATTTTTAAACACTTATTTTGATTTCTTTAAAAAGTACATGAAGCTGGGCATGGTGGAGAATGCCGATACTTGCAGTTACTAGGGAGGCGGAGGAAGAAGGATCCTAAGTTTGAGGCTGTGGTAGACAATGTTGTGAAATGCTATCTCAAAATTTAAAAAGAGAAGGGTAGGGAATGTAGCTGACTGAGAGGTCTTGGGTTCATTTCAAACACACACACACACACACACACACACACACACACACACACTGAATATTTAAATGTTCAAAGCAAAAATAATGACATTATATCAGGGGTGTATATGGAAGACTGAATAAAAAGTCTTATCCTCTCAAAAGAAAACCCACAACAAACAAATAGCAGAAAAGCCAGGTGTGGTGGCACACATCTGTAATTGCATATCTCTGGGAGGCTGAGGCAGAAGGTTTGCAAATTCCAGCTCAGACTGGGCAGCTTAATGACTTAGTGAGAGCCTGTGTCAAAATAAAAGAATAAAAAGGGCTGGGGATATATAACATCAATGCCCTGGGTTTGATTTCCAGGATCTTAATTACTTTTCTTTCATTGCTAAGACAAAATACATGATGCTCAAAATTAAGGAAGGCAAGGTTTATTTAGCTCACAGTTTGTAAAGTTTTCAGTTCATAATCAGCTCGCTCCAAGGCAGGGTGTGTAGCAGAGGGACAACAGTTCATGGTGGGGGAAGATACAAAAACAATAAGCGCAAAAGGAAAAACAAGCCTCTTGTTTTTCCTTATATTGTATGCAGGCTACCTGCCCTAGGGCTGGTGTAGCATTCACACCCCTAATCCCAGCACTAGACAATGAGCCAATCACAAAACTTTAGATTTAGCTGCCACTGAAAGACCTGCCCCCATGACTGCATGAGGCTTTGGGGGAACATCCAGACACAAACCATAACAGCCAGTAACATATATACATGCACAAAATATTAATAGAAAAGATAAATAAAAAGCAAAATGACAGACACCTCAACATAACAATATCAAGTTAAATTTAAATGAATCATGCAATCAAATGAAATAGATTGTCAAGATTAGAGATAATTCAGAAGGCAAGCATACGCTGTTTATAAGAGTCACACCTGAAACACAAAATAATAAATAGATTGCTATAAAAGGATGGAAAGAGATATGCCATGTAAAAAACACATATAGAAGACTGCAATGGTTATATAATATTTAATATAATATAAAATCAAGTAGACATTAAGAAGAAAGAATATTACCAGATAAAGACAAGTATCATGACAGAATGGGTAACTTATCAGAAAGACATAAAAATTAAAAATACATATGCATCTAAAATAGTGCTTCAAGGACAGCGAGCACCCCGGGAGCGGCAGGGCTCGTGGGTTCGAGTCTGTGCTGGACGCACACCACCACGATTCCCAGCTGAAACATGCGTAGAGGGCCAGGTACCTCCCATCTGATCCCTGAGGGTAGAACTCGCGAACAAAGACCCTGCGGACATTACAGACCGAGGGGCCGCGGCACAGAGACCCAGGGCACGGGCAGGGCGAGCAGGCACTCTGAGCCGGCTGAGCAGGCTCCACCAGCCACGCACGCCTTGCGCCGAGACTGCGAACACCCCGGGAGTGGCAGGGCTCGTGGGTTCGAGTCTGTGCTGGACGCACACAACCACGATTCGCAGCTGAAACACGCGGAGAGGGCCAGGTACCTCCCATCTGATCCCTGAGGGCAGAACTCGCGAACAAAGACCCCGCGGACATAGCAGACTGAGTCGCTGTGGCGGCAGAGAGGAGATCGGGGCTGAGAGGCCCAGGGGACTTCTCTAGCTGGGGGCCGGGCAAGCAGGCTCTTTGAGCCAGGCGAGTACACTCTCTGAGCCCCACGCGCCCTGTGCCAAGAGCTCAAGTACTCCAGGAGTTGGAGGGCCCGTGGATTCGAGTCTGTGCTTTGCCTT
>NW_004955402.1:23523127-23524853 GCF_000276665.1 Chinchilla lanigera | reverse complement strand
GTCCTTGGTTGATCAGCTTTGTATGTCTATATCTGTTTTCATGAGAAACCACTTTGAAGATATCAATATGTAATACAACAAGCATTGTTAATTCCCTACCACTCTGTTTGTAACTCTGTACTGTCGGTACTGTTCCTTTGTTATTTTGTAAAATGTCGACTGTCTGTTAATATTTTCCTCCTTTTATTTAAAAAAAAAATAGTGCTTCAAAATAGGATAATACCAACTGAAAAAGTAGAGAAATTCAAATAAATTTTAGCATTCTCTTGTTATCAACAGGACACAAGAGACAAAAAAAATCAATAGATTAAAGAAGAATAATTAATTTGATCTAACTGACATATGCAAACCAAGATAAATCATATATTAAATGATAAAGCATATTTTAATAAATTTCCAAAGAATGAAGGTTAATAAAATATGTAATCTGACCACAATGGAGTTACACTAATAATAAAAAACAAATTATGTAAGTTGCTTGGTGGCATACACACATAATTTCTGGGAGGTTAAGGCAAGAGGATTGAGGGTATAAGGCCAGCATAGCTACACTGAAGTGTCAGCTCAGCCTGGACTAAGTAGCAAGATTCCATCTCAAAATAATAATCAAAACAAAATAACAAAATGCAAACACAAGAAAAAAATCTAAAAAATTCCCAAGTATGTGGATCTTATTTAATATACTTCTGAGTAAATTACAATAGGGTAACAAACAGTACTTAATAGATATTGTTAATAAAAAGATAACAAAATTTGAAGCAGTTCTTTGAGGGAAAATTGCTGCTAAAAATGAAAGAGTAAACTAGATACTGTACAGAGTGAGGAGAAGGAAGGAAATAGTAGAAAAGTAGAACGCCACAAAACAGGCAAATAATAAGAACATGAAGGAAACACAAAAGTTGGTTCCTTGGAAAGATTAATAAAATTGATAAACCCCTATTCCAAATTACAGATGGTATACCACTATAAAGAGATATATCTCAGACAAAGGACTCCTGTCTAGAACACATAAAGAATTAAAAAACAATCAGCTCCCCCAAATTCAAAGACCTAATATAAAAATGGGCATCTGAGATGAATATACAATGCTCACATGAAGAAATACAAATAGCAAATAAATACATGAAAAAATGTTCAATGTCATTAGTCATTCAAGAAGTGCAAATTAAAATAACACTGAGATTCCATCTCAGCCCAGAAAGAATGGCTATCATCAAGAAATCAACTGATAACAAATTCTGGAGGGGCTGTGGGGAAAAAGGAACCCTTCTCCAGTGTTGGTAGGAGTGCAGACTGGTGCAACCACTGGGGAAATCAGTCTGGAGATTCCTCAGTAAACTAGGATTAGAGGTCTCGTTCAATGTAGGTGTTTCTTTTTTGGGTATTTTTCCAGAAGAACTGAAAACATCATACCACAGTGATATATGTGCACCCATGTTTATAGCAGCACAATTTGTAATAGCTAAATCTTGGAAACAAACCAAATGTCCATCAACTGAGGAATAGATAAAAAAAACTATTAACTATTAAGTTAATGTATAAAAGTATTTTTATACAATAGAGTATTACTCAGCAATAAAGAAAGATAAACCAGAGGCTTTTATAGGTAAATAGATGCAACTAGAGCCCATATTCATTAGTGAAATAAATCAGATTCACGTGTAAACATCGTATTTCCTCCCTACTATAAGCACCTGAAAGAGTAAATAAAATCTGAAAGGTACAA
>NW_004955402.1:23491090-23522482 GCF_000276665.1 Chinchilla lanigera | reverse complement strand
AAAAAAAAAAAAAAAAAAAAAAGAACACAGCAGAAAAACCATAAGATTATATCAACAAACATAGAAAAAAATAAATATTTATAAAAATTCTCTGAAACTAGGAATAAAGATAACTTATTTCGATCTGACAAAGAGCATATTATGGTTCAGATGTGGTTATTCCCCCAAAGTTCTTATGTTGGGAGCTTGAGTCCTACAGTAGTGGTACCGGGAAGGAGTATGGTACCTTTAAGGGGTGAGACCCAGGGAGAGGACCTTACATTAGCTGGGAGCATGACCTTGGAAGGGATTGTGAGACCCCAGTCTCTCTGGCTTCTGATTTTGCCAAGTGACCTCTTCCTCTCACATGTGCTCCCATCTGCTTCTGGGCCAAGGCCAAAACCAGTGCTATGCTCTTCAGACTTTCAGGCTCCAAAACTATTAAGTTAAATATATCCTCCTTTAAGTTAGCTTGCCTCAGATACTATATTAAAGTAATAAAAAATGGACTAATATAGAGTATCTACCAAAAAGCTATATTTTATACTTATTAGTGAGTTACTGAATGCTTTTTCCTTAGGATTGGAAACATTGTAAGGATTTCTTTAACTACTTCTATTTTATGTTTACTAGAGTCCTAAATAATGAAATGAAGAAAGAGGAAAGGAAAAGATATAACATCTAGAAAGGCATAAAGTTGTTATACACAATGTGATTGTTAATTTTAGTATGTTAAGAAAGCTACAAAATAGAAAACAAAACAAAACAAAAGTGAGCAGAATATGGGCAATTAGTAAACTGTAGTATAAAAGTAGGTATCTGAAACCCAATACTCTTTCTATGTACTGTACTGCCATTAAATTCAAAGAAAAATGTGTAAAACCAATGGCATTACTAAATTACTTTAAAAAGATCTAAATAAATATAGAGAGGTACTGTTTTATTCTTACTTTTGGGGGGGTTCTTTCACATAGTATGTTTTTTATAAACAATAAAAAATAATAAAAATATTAGAAACTATACAGAATTTCAAGAATATGATCTAAATTTCAACAATGGTTGTTATATTGCATATTGTTGTCTTTAAAGTAGTTGTTCAGGTTACCAGATATAAGCAGGCAAAATTGGTCAAAAAATATTAAGCGTTAACTATTCCTTTCAATAAATCAATAGAAATTAGAAGTACAATTATCTTAGCTATCTTGTGTATGTATTTTTTCCCTTCCTTCCTTCTTTCTTTTCTCCTTTCCCTTATCCCAGTTGTTCCTTCCCTTTGAACAACTTCTTTCCCTTTCACAATATCTATTATACTTTTTGAGCTTTATTTACTCTTTCAGTTTCTTACACTAGGGAGACAATATGATCTTTACACATGTGGGTCTGATTTATTTCACTAATGAGTATGGTCTCTAGTTGCATCCATTTACCTATAAAAGCCTCAAGTTCATCTTTATACCTGAGTAATACTCCATTGTATAAAAATACCACATCTTTTTTATCCACTCCTCAGTTGCTGGGTATTTGGGTTGTTTCCAAGATTTAGCTATTACAAATTGTGCTGCTATAAACATGGGTGCACATATATCACTGTAGTATGATGTTTTTAATTCTTCTGGAAAAATACCCAGAAGGGGAATAGCTGGGTTGAATGGGACGTCTAATCCTAGTTTTATGAGGATCCTTCACACTGATTTCCACAGTGGTTGTACTAGTCTGCACTGCCACTAAGAGTGGAGAAGGGTTCCTTTTCCCCGACAGCCCCTCCAGAATTTGTCACTGGTTGATTTCTTAATGATAAGCCTTCTTTCTGGGTTGAGATGGAATCTCAGTGTTATTTTAATTTGCATTTCTTGAATGACTAATGACGTTGAACATTTTTTCATGTATTTATTTGCTATTTGTATTTCTTCATGTGAGCATTGTGTATTCATCTCAGATGCCCATTTTTGGATTGGGTCTCTGAATTTGGCTGCCTGAATTTTTAAAATTCTTTATATATTCTAGATAGAAGTCCTTTGTCTGAAGAACAGTTGGCTAAATTTTTTTCCCAATTCATTCTTTTTACTCTGTTGAAAATTTCTTTTGATGTGCAAAAACTTTTCAATAAGATGAGATCCCAGTTGTTGATTCTTTGAAGTATTTCCTGTGCAGTTTGGTTTTAGTTTGTGAATTCTTTGCCTAGAGAGACACTATTTTAATGTGTGAGAAGTATTAATGTTTTCAGAATGTCAGTTTCCCTCAAATAGATCAAGTCATAATTAGATTTCCTTGGTAGATATTAATGCACTGAATTAAAATGCAAAGAGCCTAGAATAGCCAAAAGATTTGATTGTTTTGTTTTAGTGGTACTTGGGATGGAGCCAAGAGATTTCATACTAGAGCAACATCACCAACTCTTTTTCATTTTGAGAAAAGTTCTTGCTAAGTAGGCACAGGTAAAACTTGAATTTATAATCTTCTCACCTCAGCCTCTCAAATGCTGGGATGCCAGGAATATGCTACCAGGCATAACCCTGATAGAATAATGTCAAAACTTAGAAGCTATCTTTATAACCTTCATCAACAGTAAAAAAATACAGCTCTTCAAAAACACCACTGAGGAGATAACAGCTGAATAGAGGATGAGCCTCATTCAGAGCTACTCAGAGAAATTCAACTAAAACAGAGATAACTGGAAGAAAGGGGAGGGACATACACCCTGCAACTAAGAGACTGATAGACTGGTCTTATCTAACATAAGAGACTAATAGATTAAACAAAACATAGATAAAGGACTTAATAAAATGGCCAGCCAGCCCACTTGGCTGCCAGTAAGTTGCTGGATTGGGACAACTGCCTGCCATACTTAGAATCTTAAAAGAAGAAGAAGAAATTAAAAAAGGGTATACAAACATAATGTGGTCAAATCAAGCTATAAAGGATAGACTTGGGATATAAGGTCCCCTGACTCTTCTGCCTTCCTCCAAACAGAAGATGCTACAGTCCACGAGTAAATTCTGCCAATTTGAACTGCTCCCTCCCTGAGGATCAGGCAGTTTTTCTTTTTTTCTTTCCTTTTTTTCTCTTCTTTTTTTTTTTTTTCTTCTTAGTCCTTTTGTGCACCAGAGTGCTAAATGGAACCGCCAGGACCAAGATTAAAGAATATACAGGTATGTAGTAAATGGAACAGCTCACCCCTGCCTCATGAGCTATGGTAACAGAGGTGCAGGGAATTAAATAACTTGACACCTGAGAACTGTGTTTCCCACGGATGACCTCACACTCTCAGGGGTAGGAGCAGAATTGCATCCCACAGCAAACCTCCATCTTGCCTGAGAAAGTTACAGACTACAGCAGAGGCAGGTAATGCTGGCAGTGGAATTTGTAAAGCAATGAATGCAAAGTTAGTACCTCACCTCAGGAAAGGAGTAAGAAGTGGGACTGAGCAGCTTTGGACTGCAACAGCAGGAGCAGAGGACCAGACCATATCACAGCATCCCATTCCACATGCAACAAACGACCTGAGAGGATATAGACTTGTCAGTAGAAGAGGAACATAGAAGGCTAAGCTAGGACCAAAAGAAGCCAAATGTGCATGGGACAGGCTGTTGCCTGTCTCTGTCTGAAAACAACACAGCAACTGGGAGAGAGATGCCACCAAGAGAAACAGGATAAAGAGTGGGAGGCCACTAAAGGACATATAGAAAGTACTGGCGGAAGACTCTGGGCCCAGGTCCCCACATCTGGAGGCCAAGATCAGCCTCAAATCCAGCATACACTCTACTACAGGCTTGGCAGTGTTTCCAGTAGTTTTGGACTCTCAGTGGACACCAGAGGAATTTTGTTTATTTTATGTTATTTTTCTTCTTTTTTTGCAGGTTTGTGTCTCCCTTTCTTTTTTCCAATTTTGTCTTTTACCTATATTTTTGTTCTAATCTATGCATCTTCTTTCCCCTTTCCTCAGTTCACCTAGGCTTAATAATATTTACATATGAGTAAATAGTTGCACTAATTTTTGACCAACTTCAATAATCCCTTGCTTACTCCTTCATTCTTTCTTTTCTGTCCCTTTCTGCAACTTGCCGAAGCTTGCATGATCATCCTTTGTTCTCCAGCCTGACTTGTACTTTATTTCTTTTCAGTTATCTCTGTTCTATCCACTATCATTCTTAAATTTCCCCACCACAGGGTAAAACTACTCCATCAAGGGGAAACCCTTTGCATACAAACTCCCAATTTATGATCAGTTCTGTTCTACAACTATAGATTTTGCTTCTGTGGTGAAAGGTATGCAATAGTTACCACAGTTTGTCAGTTTCTAAACTATGCTTAATGCTCTGGTTACTGCTAATTATACCACGTTAGCTAGGATGTCATAGCTGTTTTAATCAGTTGTTCTCTCTTCTGTAACGATACTGGGAGGTTCTGGGGTAATAACCTCACCAAACCCCAGTACCAAAGGACTGGGTACTGTGCCAAACACATATCAACACCGCACTATTAATTGGATAGTTTAGGAGGATCTTGGGACAGATACAAACCAAGAACCTCCTATACACAGAAGACATCCATGAAGAACAAACCTTGACTAAAGTGGCCTTGATACTAGTGTTAAAGCTACCTACTATAAAAACTTATAAGGATGAACACAGAAAACAAAACAAAAACTTTTCAAATAGAAAATGGCAAAACACAAGATGAAAATGTAACCTCAGACCTCCAGTCCATGAAGAACAAATCCAGGAGGCAATGAGATAGAGGAAAATGGAAGACATACATGTGACATTTCTGAAGTGACAGCAACCAAAGTAAAAAAACCAAATCCATGAGGCTATAGAGGAAATCAGATAAAAAATTATCTCTCAGAAAGAAATGTCAACATTCATAAAGGAATTCCTCAAAAAATCTACAGTAAAACAGATTAAAAAATAGATGATAGTAAGAGGATGGAAAATGTGAATGATCAGCATAGGAAAGAAATAGAATGCATCAAAAGGATTCAAACAGGTATCTAGGAAATGAAAAATGTCACTGAAAGCAGGTAAAACAGCTTGAACAAATTTGAAGATAGACTTTTGGACCTTGAAGACAGGATTGTGGCTAGTGATCACTAAAGGAAAGCTATCTTGAAAATAACAAAAAATCAGGAAATAACAATTTAACAGCTGCAAGACAATGGAATGAAAAATACTATAAGAATAATTGGTGTCAATAAAAAAAAAACAGGAGTGAACACAAATGACATAAAAAAAGAACTATTTGTAGTAGCAGAACATTTCTCAAGCATGGGAAAAGAATCTGACATACAGGTAAGTGAGGCATATAGAACTCCAATTAGCCATAACCAAAATAAATGTACACCCAGATATATAATAATCAAGGTCCCAGAAATTTAGCATAAAGACAGAATATTAAAAGCTGTTAAAGAAAAGAAGCATCACGTATAAAGGAAAGCCCATCAGAATCACAGCAGACTTCTCAAGACAAACCCTTATATCAGGAAGACCCTGGAGGAAAGTATTTCAAATCCTGAAATAAAACTTCTAAAACATTTATCCTGAAATAAAACCACCCTGAAAAATTATCTTTGAAAATTAATGGCAAAATAAGATACTTCCATGACAAAGAATAACTGAAGAAATTCATGATCACCAATCAAACACTACAAAGGTACTGAAAGATATTTTAGACAGAGGTAAAAATGACCACATTTCTAAGAATAGCAACAAAAAGATACCACCAATCAGGGCAAACAATTAAACACAGGGAAAAAGTAGAGAACCAACAACAGGAAAGTAATGTGACAAAGATAGGCCAATACGTATCACTTATAACCATCAATGCAAGTGGCCTCAATTCACCAATCAAAAGAAACAGACTGGCAGAGTGGATCAATAAACAAAATCCAACAATATGCTATATAAAAGAAACATATTAACTCAAAAGGAAATTCAGAGCTTAAAAGTCAAAGGTAAAAAATGATAGTCCATGCAACAGGAAACCAGAAAAAAGCAAGGGTAGCTATTTTGTTTGTAGACAATGTCAACTTCAAACCAACAATGATCAAAAGAGATAAAGAAGGTCATTACATACTTGTCAGGTGAAAACTTCAAGGAGATAACAATCATAAATATGTTTGCACCAAATATGGCAGCACCCATCTACATAAGACAAATATTAATAGACATGAAAAATCAAATGAGCAATAACACAATTGTAATGGGGGACTTTAATACCCCACTGTCACAAATAGATCAACCAGACAAAAAATTAGCAAAGAAATATCAGAAATGAACCAAACCTATGAACAAATGGACTTAAGATGTTTTCAGAGTATTCCACCCACAACATCAGAATACACATTCTTCTCAGTTGTATCTGGGATGTGTTCTAAAATAGACCATATACTAGCCCACAGACATGTTCAAGTAAAGGCAAAAGAACTGAAATTATTCCACGTTTATTATCTGACCACAGTGCAATGAAACTGGAAACTATTGACAAGAGAAACCACAAAACTCCATAAACATGCAGAAATTAAATAATACCCCCCTAAATAATGAATGGGTCACAGATGAAATTAAAGAAGAAATGAAACAATATCTACAATTACAAGAAAATGCAGATATAATATACCAGAACCAGGGGGATGCAATGAAAGCTGTCCTAAGAGGGAAGTTTACAGTGGTGAATTCTCACATCAGGAAAACAAAACAAACATAAATAAATAACCTGATGCTACACTTAAACTTCTAGAAAAAGAAGAGCAAGTCAAGCCCAAAGCCCATAGAAGGGAGGAAATAATAAAGATCAGAGCAAAAATTAATGCAACTGAGACTAAGAAAATAATACAAAGAATTAATGAACAGTTGGTTTTTTTTAAAGAAGAAGTAAAATTGATAACCCCCTAGCCAACTTTATCAAAAACAGGAAAGAAAAAACTAATTCATGCAATAAGGACCAAAAAGGGTGAAATCACTACAGATCCTGTGGAATTTCAGAAGATTATCAATACCTACTTTGAAAATCTTTACACTCATAGGATGGAAAATATGGAAAAAATGGTCAGATTCCTAGATACATATAAATTAGCAAAGCTGAATCAAGAGATACAAAAATTCTGAATAATCTAATATCAGTAAATAAAATGGAAAATGTGATTAAAAACTTACAAACAAAGAAAAGCCCAGGTCCTGATGGATTCACAGCTGAAGTCTACAAGAAATTTAGAGAAGATTTAATGGCAATACCCTTCAGACTCTAATGAAATTGAAAGGCAATCAATTCTCCCTAACTCACTCCTCGAGGCAAGTATTACCCTAATACCAAAACCAGAGGCAGACCCAACTAAAAAAGAGAACCACAGGTCAATCTCCTTAATGAACATAGATACAAAAGTACTCAATCAAGTATTAGTAAACAGAATGCAGCAAATAATCAAGAATACATCATTATACACCATGACCAAGTGGGATTCATCCCAGGAATGTATGGATAGTTCAACATATGCAAATCAATAAATATAATATACCATATCAATACAGCCAAAGACAAAAACCACATGGTCATCTCAATACATGCAAAAAGAAGCTTTTGACAAAGTCCAACACTCATTCGTGATAAAAACCCTACAGAAAATCAGAATGGATGATCTTTACCTAAATCTCATAAAAGCCATCTATGACAAACCAATAGCCAACATCATACTAAATGGACAAAAACAAAGTTTTCAATCTATAATCAGGAACAAGACAAGGATGTCCACTATCACCACTATTATTCAATATAGTTATGGAAACATTAGCCAGAGCAATTAGGCAAGAGAGAGGAATAAAAGGAATAAGAATAGCAAAGGAAGAAGTTAAATTATCATTATTTGCAGACGACAAGATACTCTACATAGAAGACCCCAAAAACTTAATAACCAAATTCAGTAGTGTAGCCAGATACAAAGTCAGCACTTAAAAATCAATAGTGTTCCTATACACAATCAACAAACTCACTGAGAGAGAAATTAGGGAAACTATACCATTAAGAATAGCATCCAAGAAAATGGAATATTTAGGAATCAATCTAACAAAGGAAGTAAAAGATCTATACAGTGAAAATTACAGTACTGTAAAAAGGGTAATTGAAGAGGAGATCAGAAAATGGAAAGATATCCTTTGCTCATGAATAGGAAAAACCAACATAGTGAAAATGGCCATACTCCCAAAATTGTTATACAGACTTTTAATGCAAGCTCAATCAAAATACCATTAGCATACTTCACAGAACTAAAGCCAACGTTCCTAAAATTTATATGGAACCAGAAGAAACCTAGAATAGCAATGGCAATCCTGGACAACAAAGGCAAGGTAGGAGGCATCACAATTCCTGACTTGAAATTACAGTAGAAAGTTACTGTGATAAAATCAGCATGGTACTGGCAAAAAAAAAAAAAAAAAAACCAGACCTGAGGAGCAAAGGAACAGATTAGGAGATGTAGTCACAACTAAATGGACACTCAGCCACCTTATCTTTGACAAAGGGGCCAAACATGTTCACTGCAAGAAAGGTAGTCTCTGTAATAAATGATGCTGCTGCAAAACCTGCCTCTCCACATGCTAAAGACTAAAACTATACCCATGTCTATCACTGTGAACTAACTAAACTAAAGTCAAAATGGATTAAAGATTGAAATATTAAAACAGAAACACTAAATCTACTGGAAGAGAAAGTAGGTAAAAATCTTGAAGACATAGGTGTTGATAGAAAGTTCATGAACAAAACTCAGACTGCATGGGAAATAGTTCAAAGAATCAACAACTGGGCTTTCACCTGATATCAGCCTGCTGAGTGTATAAACATGCTACAGTCATTGCACAGCACTTTTCTCCTACCAAGAGAGAGGGCTCTGCCTGACTTCAGCTTTCTGCATTTTTGCCTTCGTTTCATCATGGTTCTCCCCATGAGCTCCTCAAGAGCTGTGCTCAATGTAGCAATGAATAGCCAATAATAACATCAAAAGATGCTCATCATTAATTTTCAGGGAAGACCATACTAAAACTACACCGAAAGGCCATTTCACAACCACTACAGTGGTCAATTAAAAGATATCAATATCAAGCCTTGGCAATGACACAGAGTGACTCTGATACTTTCCTAGTAGAATTATTATACAAATGGTCCCTGGTTTACAAGGGTTCAGTGTATGATTTTTCAACTGTACTGTGTTATGAAGCAATACACATTCAGTATAAAGGCCCTCTGAATTTTGATTTTTTTTTTAACCTAGCAATATGAGGTACAATACTCCCACAATATGTTGGACAAAGGAAAGGAGCTGTAGCTCCCAGTAGCCATGTGGTCTCAAGGGGAAACAACTGATTCTCTACAGTGTATTATGTTACTAAGCTATAATGCTCAGTAGGTTAGGTATATTAAATACAGTATTTTCAATTTATAATGGATATATTTGCATATCAACTTCCTGTAAATCAAGGAACATCTTTAGCTCCTTGGAAGCAGTTTGGTTGTTTCATTAACTACAAAACAAAGTTACAGTATGTTACAGTAATTCCAGTCTTCCATACTTATTTGCGAGAAAAAAAAACTGTGTTACTAAAGACTTGTGCACAAATGTTTACAGCACTTCAGTTGCTCTCCTACCTCTTTACATGAAAAAAATGTGGAAGTAATTCAAATGTCCACAAACAGATAAATTGATAAACAAGGTGTAATGTATTTATACAATAAAATACTACTAAGGAATAAAAAAGTACTAGAATATTGAAACATGCAACAATATAGACCTATCTCCAAAACATTATGGTGGGTAAGCATTGCCACACTCATGTGTAATATAATGTATAATTACATTTATATGAAGATTTAGCATGTAAAATAATTTGAAGTGATAGAAATTTTGTGGCAGGAATTTATAAAGAAACTTATTGAAACATGGCACAGGTACTTTTGGGGATGATAGATACTTTATATACTAATTAGCGTATTAATCACTCAGGTAAACTTATTTGTTAAGACACACCAACTTTGGTATGTACACCTTATTGAATGTAAGTTACATTTCAGTAAGTGATTAAAAAACAAAATAGAAGAAAAAGTTGGAAAAATATACCAAAGAGTTTTATAGTATACTGAGATATACCAAAATTAATAATTCTAGGTTAAATCCAAATACTAAATTGATGAAATGTGTACTGAGTATATACTTTGTGCCATGTACCATAAAGTCAAAATCTAAATGCCAAGTACAGTATTCCTTATCATTTAATACAGTACAGATAAAACATGTGCAAAATCCACTGAGAAGATTAATACAGGGACATCATTCAATGATATGGATGGAACTTTCCTGTTATTCTTATTCAGCAATTGTTGGAGCTGTTAAAAATGATAGCAAAATGATCTAATGCAAGATAGCAGAAGAGTTTTGAAGCCATAGCATTTAGGATTGCTACACAGTACAAGTAACCCTTAGGTCATTAAGATTTTACTAAACTATAACATCACATTTTAGTATTATAAATACTAAATGGGAAACCTTGAATTTCTTTAAGTTCAATGAAATTCTAATAATCCAAAGCACCTTAAACTTTTTCTATTTTGTCCAAATTTCATATCGCGATAGTATAGCTGAGCTTGAATGGCAAATTTTAAATGTCATTCAGGACCAATTGAAAACTAATTGTATCTGCATTCCTTAAAAAGTAGAAAAACATTAACCTTTTGTTTTATTGAATTAAAATGCCACAGAAATGCTGATGTAGTCTTGGGAGACTAAAATACTTTTACAAAGAAGAATAGCTGTCATTTATTAACACAAAGAACAATTACTTGATAGGATGCCTTCTGACAAAAAGCAGATTGGTATTCTCATCATAGAGAAAGCATTATGAAAAAAAAAAATCTAGCCTAGACCTCTGAGACTTGAATAATTTAAAGCTGCATTTGGTGCAATTTGAATTTTTCTTTAGGGAGGCAAAGTTAAATACCTTTAATTTGTTCTAATTATTTCAAATTTGCAAGTTAATTATGGCTGATCATTAAATAACAAAAAGGACTATCGTCTCCATAGAGTTTTACCTCCTACCCTCTGCATCACTTAAGCTAGATTTTAGTATGCATGAATTAACTTTCTAAATAATCACACGGTTTGACTAAATGGCTCAGTAAAATGAGCTCTGATCCTCAGAATAATCATTAATGGACATTAGAAATGCTACTGGGACTCATGTTACTTACATTATAAGTATTTTTAATGGGGTCTTATTTACTAATCTTTATGTACTGCTCAAGTTAGAATACTATATAGATACATTATTCTGTTTTGCTGGAAGCAAAGTCCAATCTCTGAGACAGTAAAAACAAATGTCCATTTAACACCAACTAAATCATGTTAAAATTAACGCAGAGATGTGATGATGGAATTTAACTTGTCTGAGCTGTTCATCTCAATAAATCAATCTAGCAAAAATGGTCTACTTGATCAATAAATGGAATATTATGGATCTGCTGACATGCTTAGTTAGTCAAACACAAAAAAGCAAAGGGAGATCCAAACAAGTATTTAAATTCTGTCTACTACTTTCAAATAAAGAATTCATGATTTTTATGTTGTACTAGTTTCTAGTTATCACTTCTGTGCACATGTGGCAATCAATGAATGTGAAGCCAGATGTCAACGTAACTATAGTATTTAGAATTTGTCTTAAGAACAGTTTTTCTAAATGTGTCAACTAAATCTTCATATCCTCATAGGTGGACCTGTAAATGATCAATATATTTTGAAACCAAAGAAAGAATAAAATTTCATAGATGAAATATTCCATACATTGTCAGATCTATTGTCCCATTCATGAATCATCAATATAAATTTTATTTCCATATATTCAATAAATATCTGAGAGCCTAGTATGTACCAGTTCTGTATGCAGGCATAGAAATACATGAAGGAAGCCACAACTAGTTTTGAATATTTATAAGTAAACAAGAAGAAATAGGCAGCTAAACAATGAATACACAATGTGGCAGGTGCTATGATGACTACACAAAATGCCATAGAGAGCAGATAACAGTAATAGGAAGCTTGGAAGAAGAGTGGAAGGGGAAGTGATGAAGGGACTGAAGTAAGACACGTTAATTAAGAGAATGAATTTACCAGCATTTACTTTGAAAAGGTACTGACACGGTCCCTCACTCCAAAAGATGTGGCTATCCTGCTGGAGAATTTATGTCAAGTCCATTAGTTATTGGATAGAATAATCGTCTTTGGAAGAGAATAACAGATACTTTAGAGGCACAAAAGATGTAACTTAGATGTGCACAGTACAGGAGAGACAGGAGTTTGACCTTCCGAGGCAATTAGGCAGCATAATGGTTGACAATATTACTTTGGCATCAGACAGACCTGGGTACTCTAACAGCTATCTTAAATTATTTAGCCCCTTTGGGACTCACTTTATCATGTATAAAACAAGGTTAATAATAATAATATGTACCTTATAAGGTTGTTGTGAGAGTTATATAAATGAACACATGTAAGCTGTATAGAAGAATCCCCAGAACACATACGTCACCTAAATGTTGGCTTCCACATTCATCTCCTATTTTTATTTATATTACTATAGAATGAGGTTAACATTTAAAAGGTTTACAGCAATATCTAGTAGGTGTTCAATAAGTTATTACAGACTGGCTGACCAGATGCACATTATAATTGCTGAGAATTATAGAGAAAAAGCAAGTCATTTTTTTGGACAAAGGTAACTGGATGGCATCTGGACACATTTCATATGAGGAATTTGAAAGTCATTTGGGTGAGTTATTTTATTTTGTTGTTTTTTGTTTTCTTTTTTTTTTTAAAATGGGGTTTTGCTTTGTTGTCCAGGCTGGTCTGGAATTCTTGGTCTTAACTGATCTTTTCTCTCAGTCTCCCTAGTGCTGGGACTAAGGCATGTGCCATCGTATCTGGCTGGGCTGGATAACATTATCATGCAGTTATAAGGACAGGTTTGCAGGAGGGAAAATGCTGAGATTTGAGATAGAAATTTTAGAAATATTGGCATAGAAATATGACCTATAGTCATTCTTACATTCATAGTCCATATTTCAGTTTCAATAAAACATGCAGTTATGAAACTTCAAAAATCTGGCACAAGATGAGAAAGACACTCTGAGGACATGCTTACAGTATGTCAAAAAACATCCTGTAAATAATTCCATCCATAGTACCAAAAGTCTATAAACTTACTGCAAATGTCAAAAAAATCTTACAGAGGTCAGTTAAGGACAGGGGTTGAAATTTCCCTAAAGAAAACCAAAGCCCATTGGTGAATCAATATATAGTCACTCAGTTACTACAGACATAATATAAACACCAACCTATGTTTCTACTATCTCTAAAGCCGTGAGTGGCTTTTAAGTGTGGTACAAAGATGTAAACAATATTTTCATATTAAGAGGATATTTGTCTTTTTCACCTTCATTCTCTTATGAGTTTACAGTGAAATTCTCTAGGAGGTACATAACGTGATATTACACAGAGTGAATTTAGTAACGTGTCAGAATCTAGCTTTCTTCTGTTGAGTGAGACATTAAAGAGATTTGCAAAAAGTGTAAAGCAGTGTCACTCTTCTCACGAAATACTTTTTGTAAGCCAGGCATGGTGGCACACGATGGTGGCTGTAATCTCAGCACTCAGGAGGCTGAGGCAGGAAGATCATTGCGAGATCGAGGCCAGCCTGCGCTACAAAGTGAGTTCAAGCACCTTTATTTACAACACCCAAATTCAAGTTAAGTATATTTTGAGTCAGAAGGTTCCAATAATGAAGTCTTGTAATTGTATCATGAAAAGTTATACTTTTTATTTTGCCTATAGAATACTATAAAATGAATAGCAATTTTAAAATTGTTCTTGATTGTGGATCCTATCGTAGAACCAACATCCACTGAGGTAAATGAGAATGTAACAGAAAGGGCAGAAAAATAAATGAAAAATAGCATTTTAGAGGGGCTCAAAGAAAACACTTAAAAAACATAATTGGAACAGCCAGCTTTGAGTTATAAAATTGTGGATTTCTTGTCATTTGTATGGGTCATGCTCTGGTACCTAGCTGACCAAGAACTCTCCAATAAAATGAAAAGCCCTTGAGTATGAATAAGGATAAAAATGAAAGGCTTTAATTACTCTAGTGTGACCAATTTAAAGGGAACAATCATGCCTGCTCAATGCTAATAGTTATATATAATTCACATAAGGAGAGTCCTTTGTATGTTTTTCTCATATAATGTTTGTTCCTACTGGAATTTACTGTACAGTTACCAAATGAACTACAGTTTTAAAATTTTGCATTTTAAAATATGCCTCTATTGAATTGTGCTCTTTTGCAAAAAATCTTCTGTGCCTGTATAGCAAGTGTGATTCATCAAAACCCTCACTTTTAGGTGTGACACTGGATCACTTACTGGAGAAAAGCAAGGAATAGGAGCAGAGGGTTACTAAATATGAATATATAATAACTCTGAGCCATGAAAAACAAAGTGTGATGATATGTCTACAAGTACACTTAGAGATGCAAACTCCCCTTACACTGCTCAATGGCACTGCAAACACAGAACTAATGTATCAAAAACTATGGTTCCTAAGCACGATTTCTCATAACACTGCCCAGCCATCACTGCATATGCTTGTCTAGAAAGCAAGCATGGTTTTGACATTACATGGAATTTCAGTAGCTCTGTGCACATGCAGAAACTTTGTGCTAAAAATAGTCTTATAATAAAACACTTACTGAACACAAGTCCTTATAAGCAGGACATGTAAGTCTTGTGAGTTAATTCATAAACAAGCAGAACCAAAGTGTAGAAAGGATCTTGTGTACTTTTTCCTAAAGTAAGCATTCTCAGAATTACCCAAAGTACTTTCTAAAAGTACACATCCCTGGGCACAACCCATAGAAACCTGGGATTTAATAGGTGAGAACTAAGTGTCCTTGGTTTTGTCCATAACTTCTCCTGTAACATGGATTTCAGTTTCCATCAAGGGATTAAACAGTATCTAATATTTTAAAGATGTTCTGTGTTTAATAGGCAAAATTAAGACTTTCTGATAAACTGTTAAGCATCTTATACAAATTTGTATTAGTAATTGCCACACAAAACCATCCTAAGTTAAAGATGAACAGGCCGGCATGGAGGATTCAGCCCTGGGCACAGGACCATCCTCATCCCTCATGCTCTATCAGGACACCCTGAAAAAATCAGGTGAAGTATATTTTGAGTCAGAAGGTTCCAGGAATGAAGTCTTCTAATTGTACCATGAAAAGTTACACTCTTTTTATTTTGCCCATACAGTAGTATAAAAATCCTTATTCAAATGCCTTTATGAAATCAGTATATTTTTCCTCCCATATTCCCCTGATCTTCCAAGTTCAGATACCTTGTAAAAATGAACTGAGCTTAGACTAACAATTTTGGTTTAAGTCATTTTTAAAGTACATAATCTATGCATATGTAATTTTTAGTATTACAATGAAGTGTTAACAAAATTTACAACTTTCCTGTCTTATATTGGATTTTATTTTAATTTATTTATTTCTTTGTTTTTGTGGAGACAGGGTCTCACTATACAGTTCAGGCTGGCCTTGAACTCACAGTGATTCTCCTGCCTCAGCCTCCCAAGTGCTGTGATTACAGGTACGTGTACTATACATGGCCCAGCTCCAATTTATTTCTGTTGTGAGCTCTTCTGATGGTTGTGCTATATATTATCTATAAATCACAGTTATGCATTATATGTAAACACCAATTTTTTAATTACTTAGTTTTAAAGAGTTTTTCCATTTTCTTCTAGGAAAGGTTTTTAACTTAGACTCCACCACCCCACCCTAAGCCTCACTTCCCACTTCTCTACTCTTACCTTGTTTTACTATTGATATGATTGAAAGTCTATTAGTAACCTGGCCAGCCTTCAGTAACATACTTACCTTTTTATTTCAGATTTTACTAATTTAAGAAACTCTCTCTTAATTTTATATTAGGTAGGAGGAAGCAATGAGTACCTTCGTATTTCCACCAACCCCTGTTAATAGCCTTTTTTACCTCTGACTATACTGTCAGGTACACCACCAATTCTATGTTGTTGATATTCACTGTGCTTACTCTACATTCTGCAATTACCTGTATAATTATTTTCTGTGGTCGTCTATGGACTAATTCTGAAATTGAAAACCAGCATTCTTTTCCATGTTATGATTATATAAACATTATACATTATCAAAAAGGACTTACTAATGAACTAGGAATGAAGGGAGAAGGAAGGACAGGAATAACCCAAGACGGCTTATGCAATTTTGAACTTGAGCAACTGGGTATGAATTTATTTGAAATAGTTGAGAAGAAATGTTCAAGTATGGATTTTCCAAAATATTTTATTTTGTGACCTTAACGGTATTCTGGAAGAAAGGGGTAACCATATGTTTAGTATTCATTCGTAGATCACAAATAATCTTATAATTGAGAATCATATCCAGAATTAATGGTTAGTTTGTTGACATACAATATATATTTTCTCTTAATTCCTCAATAAATTTATATTTTCATAATCAGAATTATACTTAATACTTTGATAGCTTTCTTGACTCTTCCTTGTTTTGTGTCTCAGGTCAGGAAATCATGATTCTTTTTCCTCTGCCTTTCTTAAGTTTGGTTACACACTAATTATGACACATTTTTTTCATTTGTTTGTCAGATCTGGGCTAAACATGAGAACTCTATGGTTGCCCTCATCTCCCAGAATATGAAGTGCTAATAAAAGACAGTCAAGAGTTCTTAAGAGTGGATAAGACAACCAATTTTCTTTCTCTTTGATTCTACCCAAATGCTTTCCAGTTTGTTTGTTTGTTTAATGACTTGGGAAACTAAAGGTCAGCAAAATTAAATACTTTGTCCAAGTTTACACAACTAGTAACTGGCAGACTGAGATTTGATCACAGGTCTCATTCCAGAAGTTGAGCTTTTAGTCAGGTATGGTGACACACAATGTAATCTCAGCACTGAGGAGGCTGAGGCAGGAGGATCGCCCTTAGTTTGAGGTCAGCCTGGGCTACATAATGAGTTTAAGACCAGCCTGAATAATAGAGAGAGACCCTGCATTAAAGAGCAGAAAACAAACAAGCTGAGCTGTTACATAAATCACTGTACTGCATTATCTTGTATCTTGTATATTCAAGATTACTGAGTTCCATACCTATAAATATTTTCCCAATATACTGTGATTAAAAATGCAGTGAATGTTTAAAGTTTTGAAAAATTTAGCTGTGTATGTTGGCCACTCACCTATAATCCCAGCAGTTGAGGCAGGAAGATTGCCCTAAATTCAAGATCAGCCTGGACTACACAGTGGGTTCAAGGCCAGCCTGAAGTACATAGTGAGACCTTGTCTCAAAAAGAACAAAACAAACAAACTACAGTAAATAAAAAGGCACAACTATTGCTACAGTGAAAGAAACATTGCCTTTAGTCTTCCTTAAAACATTCCCCCTTGCTCCAAACACATCATTCTTGCCACTATTTAAAGCAGTTCTAGAAATTTCTTTTCTGTTTTTAGTTGTGCTGGCTTGCCTACCTCAATGTAAAAACATTTACCTTTCATGATCATTGTGACTTTAGGGAAGAGCCAGAAGTTGCATAGTGCCAGATCCAATAAACAAGGTAGATGAGTAAACAATAATGTTTTTACAAATCTGCCTTTCTATTGGATGATGCTTGGCAGCAGCATTCACATTTTTGATCACACCTAGAAAGATACTCATGAAAATGGACTTCTAGAATTGCTTCAAAACATGGCAAGAATGATGGGATGAGTGTGTTTGAAATGAGGGTAAGTATTTCAGGGGGATGAATGGCAACGTCTTTTACTGTAATAGAAGTTTAAAATAAAAATTTAGACATTCATCATATAGTTTGATCATTCTGTACATCACTGCATCAATGCTCCAAAAAGACAGTACTAACTCACTGTTTCTAAAATCAGCAGCACCTACAATTCCACCACATTTGCTTTGTTTTCCTGGTCATCTCTTTCCTTCTCTTTTCAGTGTCTTCACAGTGGCTATTTCAAACCTACTCTCCACACTTTCAATCTCACCCTCCATGAGTTCTCCACCTTCCCTATCACCCCTACTATACTTAAGCACAGTACATCATCTTCTGATTTGCAGGCAAAATTGAGAACACATGGGACCACAATCAACAACCTGCTAACAAGTGTATGAACTTAAAAATAGTTGTCTTTCTCAAGTGGAAAAGAGAGCAAGAAGATGGAGGGAAAAAGGAGGGAGAGAGAATGAAGGAATTAAGATGTGTCATGTATACATACCAACTCCATACCAGGATGTAAACATTATGTACCACAAATGTATACTCATAAAATAGCTGTCATTCCCATATTCCCTGCAGTTACACTGCACAGCCTTCCCTCTGTTGACTAAAGATAATTCTCTCACCTGTGATATAGACTCCAACTACTATGTTGGGATCTCATTTTATTGCTAATCTCTTTTCTCTTACAGTTTTGACCTCTTCGTCTTTCCTGCCACTTTCCCATACACACTTATGCATCTTTTGTCTTACCTGGCTGAACGAAACCCTCATTTGACTTACTTCTGCTTGTTATCGCCTCCCTGCTTGTCTCCTTTTCCTAATTCCCATTGTCAGGACCACTTCCTCATCTTCCACTCGATCTATTTCTACTGTTTCTGCTGCTAAGTTCCCTGGACACTTGTTTATCCTCATCACATTGTTGTTTCAGCACACTTAAATGACCATCATTCTCTTTACTCTCCTTAACTTTTCATGACATTGTTTATTCTTTTTATCACTGCTTGTCTCAGTTTTCGCTACAGCTCCTTTTCCAACTGTTCTGAAAATATTGCTATTACTTAGGGTTCTATTTTAGATTTATATCATGTGATCTAAGTGCATTAAAATTTTAAATATTTAAAAACATCGTACTAACCAAACATTGTAGACTTGACTTGGTTGGAGGCCTCAGCCTCAGTTCCATTTTTACCATGATCTCCTTACAAGACTATTTGGGTTTCCTTGGTTCTAATGGCCATTCATATGTTTTATTATCTCTATCTTTCTCTCCCTCTTTCTGCAACTATTTCATCCATTCACTAATTCACCAAAATAACAATATGAGTCATATTTCTCTTCAAAAATCCTGTTATTTTCATTTTATTTTTGAAAGGTTGAACATAAGTCTATAGGCATTGCTCTTAAACCCCTTCCCAGTTACTTTCCCCACATTAAATATGGACACTTTCTTTTTAGTTTGCTATGTTATGCTGTTTGTCATAGCACAAATACTATGTTTACAGTTTTATCCCACCAGCTCTTTTATATTTACTTTAAAGTTCTCTTGATTAGAAAGTAAGCTCTCAATGTTCTTCCCAATCATCATACAAATCCACCTATGGCTAAGAATCAGTTTTCCAGTTGTCTGACATGGTCCTACACTTAAAATAATCTATCTCATTGTAATGCTCATAGGAACAATTAATTTTAAGAACCTCAAATATATAGAGATATAAATATATATCTATATATATTCCAAGATGGCAGAATATCTATCTATCTATCTACATGCACATACACATATATATCTCAACCATGATGGCACAGTTTCTTATGAATTGTATCAGGTCTACATAAAACTATTTCTATATAAGCAAACCATCAACTAACTTGGTGAACTCTTTTTTTACGTGACACTAGATTTTCTTGATTCTACTAGAACTTATGTTGTTCTGTTTTTGTGCTTTTTAAACAATTGTGTAAGTGCGTAAGTAACAATTATTCTCTTTCTCTTCTTTTTCTAAAATTCTTTCTTTAGTTTACACATTGATAAAATGTGCTAGACTATATCTCTACAGACTATTTTAATTCTAAAATTTTAAAAATCCATCTTTATATATCCAGTTTTTGTTCTTTTCAGTCTAATTTTTCAAGAGGTATAACCTCTATAGTATTAGTATGGTACAGAAGAAGTTGTTTTTCCTTTGTTGAAACTGCCATACTTTTCCACTTATCACTTATCTTGACAGTGCTTTCCTTTACTTTAGAAAGCTACAAATACCTACAATTTACATGCTCGCTAAGAATCTTCTATTCACAGGTTCCTTTCACATTAGTTTCTTCATTCTCTCTAGAAACTCTTCAAATTTTCCAATGAGTGAAATTTACAAAGAAATCCTCTTTCTGTTTTTCCTCAAAGACATTTGCTTACAGGTAAAGCAGTTATAATTGAAGACACAGAAGAGTGAAATTTCCGTAGTTCATCAGGATGGTAAAGCACCTCAAGATGAGGAACTTCATTCTTGAGCAGAACTGGGGCTTTCTCTGGCTTTCTTTAAAGCTCAGGAGCTGGCTTTCTGGATGAACAACCAGATCTTCTATTTTTTGAGTAAAACCATTCCTTTCTTATACCGTCCAGCACTTCCTCACTTCACTTTACTAACACAGCAACAAGAGAATAAATAATCCCTTTACTAAACCACAAGGACAAGGAAATACTATAATTACTCATCAATTCTTTGCTAAGGAGATGGTGCTATTTTCCACATTTCTTCTTAACCAAAATAACTTGAATATATTCCTTTACAAGGAAAAGAATAATCAACCAAACAATAACAACAAAACTGACCATACATTTCTCATGCAGCATGTTTTGGTACATGTCCCTGGAACATAGTACAGCTAAATTTTGGATAAACAAAATATCATATATCCATACAATGGAATATTTTGAAATAAGTTCTCTCTCTTTACTAATGTTCAAAATTCAAGATGCATTAAATGTCACTACCAACAAAAGAAATGGTACAAAGCTTTGCTTGCTTTCTGAATACATCAGTCTTTCCTCTTTTTTTCTCAAGATTTTCCAACTCATTCACTATTTGGTAATTGTTCTTATTTAACTGAATTTTGCAACATGACTGGTCAGAATCCCTACTCTCTCCGTAACAGATACAATGATAAAAGAAGTAGGAGCGAATACTATTCAAAGCTTATATATGAAATCTGTCTTGGTGAATGACAATGTAATTTTATGAAGTTAAATGTTTCCAACAACTTAAAAATGAAAAATTAGTGATAAACAATTTACTAAGCCAACTTTTATATTTTTCATGGTAAGTATTCAGGGAGATGGTGAACACATTACCAGGCTGGTGACTGTTTTCTCCACACTTTAGCCTGACCTTGTATAGTCCTCAGGAACAAAATTTCATTATGTTCCATTCCAGGGCCTGGGCCGGGGACACAGCTCAGCAGCACAGCACCTGTCTGGCATGCGCAAGGTCCTGAGTTCAATTCTCAGTACCAAAAAAAAAAAAGTCTGAGAGACCTATTCTCAGGTACCTTACTTTTCTGCCATTGCTACAAATGCTTATTTTAAAATGACAGCTAATAGACTGAAGAATAAGACTACTGAGGCCTCATCCAAGCTGTTGCCTATACATGATTTGTTACTCAGCAAATCGGTGACACTCAAATAGGAAAAGAAAACCTACTACCCCCTTATATGTGGTATAGCACGTCCTTATAATTGGCTTCTTTATGTGTAGAATCTGCTTGTTCCTAAATGTGGCTAATTTTTAAATCAGATTTCTCATCTTTGTACAAAAATTACTAAGAGAAGTATTTTTTAAAATGGTGGATTAGATTTTTCTAGTTTGTTAGATTATCTGACTGCAAGCCTTTCCCAGGGTCCAGTTTGTATTTGTATGGAAATAGGAGGCAGCATCACTGACAGAAGTTAGAGAAATTTCCAGAAGAATACTGCTGTTACCACTTGTAAAATACAAGGGCTAGCTAATAAATTATACAAACATTTACACTTTATCTGCTACATATGAATGGATTTAATACTAGTGTTCTAAGCTTTAATATACTTACACAAATCTTTTTGAAAGTAATTTTCTTCCTTGCCAACAATATTAGTGGGATTGGGGAATTAAAAGTTTCATTGCCAATTGAGTCTTCTTGTGATAACCTCATTCCCAAATTTATCTGGAATGAGAATGGTTTCTTTTTAGGCAGTAACTGCCTATTCTGCCTATCTGAAACTTATAGGTTCTTGTCACAATATGGAGCAGAAGTGGTATCTCAGATAGTGAACATTATTTCCCAGGAGATAGAAACAATAGACTTGAAGATCTCAACTTTGAAGTGTTTAAAACATATCACTTATTTCTTGGCACATTTTTTGTAGGTCTCAATAAATAGAGATTAGTCCAAAACCTACAAGTTTCAGTTGATAGTCCTTTGGTAGAATCCAAAGGATTGTTTATCATGATCTATTTGATAAAATAGATACAGATCAGAATTTTAATGAAAGGAAACTGTAAATATATTGTGGTGTTTTATTTATACAACTGGAATGTTAACATACTATGTATATTTCAGTAGAAGGAAGGAGGAAGGACTAAGGCAAAATGGATGGAAGCCAAAATCATTTTACAAAAAAATTCAAGTTGGCACACAAGACATTTATGCCTGTAATTGAGCAGAGGCAGCAAGGTTAAGAATAGTTATGATTAAGTTAGTTTATTTATTCCTGTTTACAGAAGTCCCAGGAACTCCCCCTGGAAGGATATAAACATTTTAGGTGCCATAAAAGATTTTTATTTTTAATTAGCACTATCTGCAATTTACTTTTCTAACTGCCTGAAGATAGTTTAAAAATTGATGCTTCTGTTCTGGATAACTGAATACACACAGAATAAATATAAAAACACAAAACCATAAACAAATCCAGTCCTTAGAATATGTTAGAACTTCCTGGGTGGATAGGATAGGTGAAGATTTACTTGAAAATAATATATTTTTTTTGAGACAGCGTCTCACTCTGCAGTTCAGGCTGTCCTTGAACTCACTATGTAGCCTCACAGCGACCCTCCTGCCTCAGCCTCCCGAGTACTGGGATTACAGGTGTGCACCACCACACCTGGCTTGAAAATAAGATTAAAAAACCAAAACACTTTGTTTCTTACATACATTTTGGTCATAAAATGTATTATAGTTAGGATCTTGACTGGTCTATAGGGGTTCATTGCATAGGGGGATGCCTACCTCAGAAAAATGCACTATGACACATGAAACTACTAACTTTTGATAATCCTACAGAGAAAATTTTATACTGAAGTCTCAATTCATTTGTTTTTCACATTTCTCCTGTGGTAAAAAAGGTTGATTTCTGCATTGCTTTTGTTGTCTAGCATTTTATACTTTGGTACTCACTGTATGTAAGTCTTAATTCTTTAACCTTGAATCTACACGCTGGGGTACTGGATGGAAAGAGAATCTTTCTTTATGTCACATGGCATTTGTAGAGTACTGTACTAGTATGAACCAGGGAAACAGGACCAGTAGGAGACAGACAGCTAGATATGAAATGTAATGCAAGGAATTGTCATATACAGTTGTCAGAGCTGGCTAGGCAAGTCTAAAATCCATATAGCAGGCTGTGAGGACAGGCAGGCTAGAACTCAGGAACAGGTTGAAGCTGCAAACTACAGGGGGAGTTTCTTCTTTTTTAAGAAAGCCTCACTCCTCTTTATAGCTTTTCAAGAAATATAATCAGCCCCATCTAGATTGCCTAGGATTTCATGTACTTTAATTACATCTACAAAATATCATCCTAGTAACACCTATACTAGTATTTGATTTAACTAACTGGGCACTTTAGCCCGGCCAAGTTAACATATGAAAAAGACCACTACAGTCCATGCCTTGTCAACTTGGCATCCGTACACATCTCTTTCAACTATACTGAACCTCTATCTACATAAAAACAATTTAAAATGTCATACTGCCATCTAATATGATACAACTAAAAGCATACTAACACTTTTTCCAGAGGAGAGCACAAAGTCCTTGAGTGATGTTCACTCTTTTTGATATCTTTTAACTAAAATGCTGAGATGTAAAGTTAATCTTTAGTGCATCTTATCTGAGGTGAGAAAAGGATAAGAAAGGGAAGAAAACTAAAGTATTTGGTTAATACATACATAATAGCACATTCAGAACAAAATAAGGTAATAATAACTACTACAGTCCACAGCTCTACAACTGATCACATGACTGTAGCTATTATTGATAAATACTTTCTTCTAATATTTATTTCCTATATACTACCATCAACCACTTTAGTGGTTCTTTTTTCACTGAAGTGACCCAAATCTTCATTCCTAAAGGAATTCAGCCAGTTAGTCGTACTCCTGCCTGAAATGGTTTTTGAAGTTTCCCATTTGCTTTGATCACAAGACAGTATTAAGATGCTCTAAAGGATCCTTCTGTATTTGAGACATACTTTTGCCCTGTGTAGTAACAACCTACCTCCCTCTTGGCAATCATGATCATTCACCCCAGCTAACAGAGTAAATGCCTTTTCCCCTATGAATTCAGAAGCATGAACTGCCCAAAGTGTCCAGGCAGCATTATCAGCTTCTACTTCAGAAGAATCATCATTTTTCTTGGCAGAAGCATCCCTTCCTTCAGAACTAAGTCTAACAAGGCTAAAGTCATTGAGAAGAAAGGAGAAGCAAAAATTTGTCTAGTGGATCCCTCAAGGTAATAGTGAATAGAACTATTCCCATTTCCACTTGTTGAACCCTAGCTATAGAATATGCAGCTCCATATATTGGACAATGACTTAGAAAATAATAGAGGACCATCCCTAGTCTCTCCAGATATTGCCACCTAGTTAACACTGTTAACTGAGTCTTCAAAAAGGCCATTTCACTGTCTTTTCAAGACAGCTACTCTCTGATGATGGGGATATGTTAAACATTGGTGAATTCCATATGCATGGGTCAACTGCTCCACTTCAATTTCTGTGCAGTGAGTTTCTTCATCAGACACTGCGCCGTGTAAAGTACCATGGTGGTAAGGAAGGCAAGTTCAGGGAAGGCGGGGAGAAAAATTGGGTACATAACTGGCAAAGTCCTTATTCAGAGTAATGTCTCTGCCAGTGAAATATACCTCCAGCCCTATGATGGGCACTGACACCTATCAGTTTAAAAAAGACAGGAAAGTTATAGATATGCAAGAGGATAAAGCTAGAATTAATGGTATAGGATTAACCTAGAGTTGGAAATATCCCACATATTTACATTTATGTGTTGTCTTAAGTCTGCCTGTGCTTCCATGACAAAAAAAACAAAAATAGATTGGTAGCTTAAACAACAAAAATTTATTTTCTCACAGCTTTGGAGGCTAGAAGTCCTATATCAAAGTGCCAGCATTGTTGCTTCTGGCTGAGACTCTTTTTCCTGACTTGTGGATGTCCACCTTCTTGCTGTATCTTTACATGGCACAGAGAAAAAGATAGCTCTGTTGTTTCTTTGTATAAGGGCTGTGAGATCCCATTGCAAATTCCCCACGAATTCATCTAAACATACTTACTTCCCAGGACCCCAACTGTCAAACACCATAACATTGAAGGTTAGGGCTTCAACATGCAAAGCTACCACTAAGTCCCTAGTGTCTGTATAAAACAATGTTGCCTACAGACAAAACAAATACAGATGTGGGTTAGTATATATATTTCTAGCTTTGTCTCCTGAGTGGTCCTAGAAGTAGTGATTAAGTTCGAGAAATGAGTTCACTCAGCACCTAAACCTTGGCTCCTCAATACCATTCACCAATAAAAGAAACTTCTAAGAGAAATGGCTTATTGTAGGAAGGGCACAAAGAAAACAAAACATGTTCTAGGTACCAGAAAGCAATAAAGTTCTCACAACTCAAATGGATTAAGAGTTGTGTACTTTTGTTTGGTAATTACAATTTTGAAAATATGAAAAAAACTCACAAGGATTGGGGAATTCAAAGAAACACAGGAGCCAACTCAAATCTGCCTGCCTGTGGCTAAAATTGAACAACTGAAGCAACAAAAGTAATTGTTTAATACTGAGTTACAACCCAAAGTATAAAATAAATATAGATAATTCATACATAGAGTTGTAAATAAACAATTGACTAAATGAAAAGTTATAACTTCATCAAGAAGGACTCCAACTCATATAAGTAAATTCTTCATCTCTATCCCTCTTGAGCATGGTCTATACTTAGTAGCTCACATCTAAGACACGGAAAGGAGGGAAATCGTAAGTGGCAAAATTTAGCAAATACTAACTTAATAAAATGATTGAGGTCAGTATCACCAATGATTACTTATGCTGTAACATATAACTTGCAATACAATGTGATAAGGAAAAAACTTCACCTCTAGCTAGAAATTTCCTACATATGCTTTTAAATGCTCAGAACACTATACTAATCATGAGAAAGTAATGGATCCAAATTGAGGAGCTCAAAACTGGTCAGGTAAGATCATGGAAGACAAGAGAAGACTAGCATCTATCATACATTTAAGGAAACTAAGGAGATATGATATTTAAATTCAATGTGGTATCCTGGAATAGATAGTGGAGTAACAACAACAAAGGCATAAGTGTGTAGTCGATGAAATCCAATGGTCTGGAGTTCAGTTAACAGTCATGTGCCAGTGCTGTTTTCTTAGTTTTAACAAATGTGGTAGCATTATAAGATGCTGATTTCAAGGAAATCTAATGAAAGGGCTATGGGAACCTTCTGTATTATTTTGGAAATTTTCCTGGAAATCTAAAATTATTGCAAAATAAACATTTTATTTTCAAAAACTGGAAAGTATAAACAGAAAGCAATATGCAAATAAATAAGAGGAACTTTTGTTTTTTTTTAGTTTGTCTTTATTTTGTGGTGTAACAAGTGATCTGTGGGTACTCAGTATGATGTAATGATAGCTGTACTAGTTCAGCAATTTGATGGGATTTTGAAGAAAATTTAGCTGTATAAATATAAATAATGCTGTGATAAACATTCACTGAGAAGTCTCTGTGTGGATGTATGCTACTTAGGAGTAGAACTGTTGGGTAGCTGGGCATCCTATGTTTAATTGATGATTATATTTATTAAAAATGTGAAGAATTTAAAAGATTGAAATTTGTGTCTAGACAAAAGTACTGAAGAAGAAATAGCTTTTAAAATTACAATTCGAAAGAATTTGAAAGTAAATAGGAAGGTCTATGAACCCACTCTGCCTAGCCTCTGGTAACCACCATTCTATTCTCTATTTTTATGAGATCAACTTTTTAATATTTCACATACGAATTTGGTATGCCCATCCATAAAAACAGATCCACATACCAAAGGAAGGAACTGAGCCCATAGAAATGATCCCACACATCTATAGTCAACTGAGTTTTGACAAAGGTGCTACCAGCATGCATTGGAGAAAGGACCTCTTTTCAACAAATAATGATGTGAAAATTAGGTATGTACATGCAGAATGAAAGAAGGGCTCTATCTCTCACCAGTTATAAAAATCAACTAAAACGGATTAAATTCTTAAATGCAAGACCTGAAACAATGAAATTACTAGAATAAAATGTATAGAAAACACTTTAGGCCACTAGACTGGGTAAGGATGTTTTGGACAAGATCCCAACAACACAGAAAATAAAAACAAAGATAGACAAATGGGATTAAATTAAACTCAAAAGTTTCTGCATAGCAAAAGAAAGAAACATTAAAGAAACAACCTACAGAATAGGGGAAAATATTTGCAAACTATACATCTAACAAGGATTAATATTCAGTATGAATAAGGAACTCAAAAATCTCAATAGTAAAACACCCCCAAAACAATTAAAAAATGGACTGGTATATGAGGGAAAAAAAGCCCAATAGTTTGCTACTTTGTCAATTTCTTACACTGTCACTCTCTTTATTCTTTCAAATTCTCACACACAAGGTTCTGTTTACATTTTTTTTTTTGTTTATTTCATCTAAACTTTTTCTCAGACATTATCCTACATTTTCATATGTGAAACCCAAATGTAGATGATTCCCAAATCTAAATCTCTGTAACTTCATTTCCTCTTGGGAGATTGTGACTCAGGTTTCATAATTACAACTGTTAAAGATGGAAGAAACTCTTGGTAAAAATCCAGTATAGTTCTAATTTATGGGTAAGAATATTGAGGTGCATCATAACTAATTACTGAAAAGAGTAAAACCTGACATTTCAACCCTTATTCAAGTGGTCTTTAAAATCAAATTAATCATCTTCTTCATAAAATCAGTTTTTTCCTTTATAATCACCCAGGTCAAAAACCTGAAGCCTGTTACTTAAACCCTTTCATCATCTAACCTTATTTGTTAATTTAGTTTCCTTTTCCTTTGTTCTTATAGTTAAGATGAAATATTCTTCTGACCCTCACACATACTGTATGATTTCCTTTCTTTACTCAGGTTTTGTCTACCTCTCCTTCCACCAGAAATACACAAACACACACATGTATGTATGCACACACGTAAGCAGTGTGTACGTGTTTCAGGTAGGGAGCAAAGGTTCCTAACTTTATATTATTTATATTATCTTTTAGGATAGAAATTTATATTAGAAATTTATATTATCTTTTAGGATTCATCTCAAAGAGTACCTCTTCTAGAATCTCTTCTTTGTGCTTCTTTTATAGTTCTTATATTCTGTATAAATGATAAATATTTTTATATTTGCCTTATTTTACTAGTACAGTACTTACAGGTAGTGGTTTCCATACATCTCTTACAGTATTTGCCAAGGTTTACTTATTTTTAAATAGTAATTGTTTAATAATATTTTGTTAAATTGCTCAGGGTTACATGAAAGTACAAATTGATAGGTTGTTAGAAGTCTGAACAATTACAAAAGTGTAAATTTCTAAGGGTCCTTTTTCCACAGCCAATAAACAAACATCAAACCAAGTAACCAAAAAACAAACCAAAGGACCTATAAACAATCAGAGTTGTTTATGAGTTTTTAAGTCATTACCATCTTTCATGTTATAATTACCTTCCAATGATTTGGCTCAGCTGTGCCCTACTATTCGCTCTGATTTGTCATTAAGGCCTCCCTTATTTATTTTCATTCTATAGCATTTATGCAGGAAGGCAGCAGTGCAAGCTCCCTTGCCTGTGATTCCTACCACAGATAATAGAAAATAAATTGCAATTAGATTTTGGTAATTGTATATAATTAACTCAAAATGAGCTGTTAATTATAAAAAAATATGTTTTCCACTTTCTCATTATCATTTATTTTAGCTCCAAATTCTTAATGCCTCACGTGAGTAAGTTTAATATTTTAAATACACAGGGTATTTTTAATACTAGGGTAATTTAAATTTCCAAATAAACAAAATTTAGCTTAAAATTAAACTTTACCTAGGGATTTCTCCTATTAAAGTCAAAAAGCTTGCAAGGTAGAAAGAAGGTCATTCTCATAACAGTTCTTGATTGTATATTCTAAAATCAGCCAGTATTCTAGTTTGAATAATTCTATAATCAGGGTGGTACAGTGCTCAAGGTGGTACAGTGCTCTCCCCTGACTTATCTGTACCTTTTCCTTGGGTAAGTAGATATGGCACCATGTCCATACCCAATTGAATCAAGGGGACTGTCAATTTATTGTCTTTTATGTCTTTTAATTTTATATTAAAAAATACTTCAAGAGTTGCTGAGTGAGAATTCTTGGCTTTCCAATGACTATTGTACTCTAAAAGCCTTTAATAGATTATTCAAACTTTCATAATGTACAATAATATTTTAAAAGGTCAATGGCTTATCAGAAGCATTCTTGCAAATTTGCTTGGAGGCAATGTATAATTTTATCTTAATTTTGTCATAATTTAGTGTATCCATGCTCAGATGCCCATGCATGTTCAAATCAACTGCAGTGCTACTTTCCAAAGCACTCACTATATCATCATTTGACAAGTGATGAAAACATTCACAAATCATGAGTAGGAGTATGAACTGCTACAATCTTTTTAAAAGGAAAATTAGCATGGTCTATTATAATCTGACTAATAAATTATATCAATAACCTCTGACTTAGTGATTTTACTTTTGTGGAAACACACAAAAGTATCAGTTATGGTTAGAATCCAAAATGCCACCCCCCCAAAGGCAAGGCAGGGGGCATCACAATCCCTGCTTTGAAATTATACTATAGAGCTACTGTGATAATAAGTGTGGTACTGGCAAAAAACAGACTTGAAGATCAGGGGAACAGATTAGAAGATGCAGAAAAAACTCCAGACATACTCAGCCACCTTATCTTTGAGAAAGGTGCCAAACACACTCACTGCAAGAAAGATAGCCTCTCTAACAAATGGTGCTGGATAAACTGGCATTATACATGCAAAAGATTTAAATTGGACCCATATCTTTCAGCATGAACTAAACTAAATTTGAAATGGATCAAAGACCCAAATATTAAAACAGAAGCATTAATTCTACTGGAAGATAGAATAGGTAAAACTCTTGAAGACATTGGTGTAGGCAAAGACTTTATGAATAAAACCCTGATCACACAGGAACTATTACAAAAAAAAATCAACAACCGGGATCTCATCTTATTAAAAAGCTTTTTCACACAGCCAGAGAAACCACCAACAGAGTGAAGAGACAACTCACAATGTGGGAAAAAATGTTTTCTAGCTGTTTGTCAAAGGATTGCTATCAAAAACATATAAAGAACTCAAAAACATCAGACCTCCCACATTTAAAGACTCAATCCAACAATCGGCATCTGAAATGAATACATACTTCTCAGATGAAGAAATACAAATGGCAAATATATATAAGAAAAAAATGTTCAGCATCACTGGTCATTTGAGAGATGCAAATGAAAACAACACTGAGATTACATCTTACCCTGGAAAGAATGGCTATCATCAAAAAATCAACCGATAACAAATGCTAGAGGGGCTTTGGGGGAAAAGGAACCCTTTTCCACGGTTGGTGGGCGTGTACTCTGGTGCAACCCCTGTGAAAATTAGTGTGGAGGTTCCTCAAAAAACTAGGATTGGAGGTCCCATTTGACCTAGCTATTCCCCGGTCGGGTATCTTCACAGAAGAATTAAAAACATCACACCACAGCAATGTATGCTCGTCCATGTTTACAGCAGCACAATTTGTAATAGCTAGATCTTGGAAACAACCTAAATACACATCAACTGAGGAATGGATAAAAAAAGACGTGGTCTTTTTATACAGTGGAGTACTACTCAGTCATAAAGACAGGTAAACTTGAGACTTTTATAAGTAAATGGATACAATTTGAGACCATACTCATAAGTGAAATAAACCAGACTCACATGTATAAACATCGCATTGTCCTCCTAGCATGAGAAGTTGAAAGAGAAAATAAGATCCAAAATGCATAATAGATATTGTAAAATGGGAAGAAACTGTTCAAAGGGAAAGAGAAACTGAGATGGGAAAAGGAGAAAAGGAAGGGAAAAGCCAAAAAAAAAATAAATAAATAAAAAAGTA
>NW_004955402.1:23438804-23490990 GCF_000276665.1 Chinchilla lanigera | reverse complement strand
GTTATACTATTGATTTCTCTTAGCTCATTGAAAAGAAAGGTTTGTGTTAATATTGTTTGGACAATTAAATACCTCTATCTTGTACTCTGAGTAACTAATTTAAAGACATCAATATGCAATGTATTAACCATTGTCACTCTCTTATTATCTCATTTTGAGATTTTTTTTTCCTCTTTAAAATAAAATTTTTAAAAATGGCCTCCAGCAAAGCCTCAATGAGTTGAAGGCTTGGTTGCAAGGTGGTGGGATTTATAGAAATGCATGGATAATAAGGCTCTAACATTAAGTGGATTAATCTATTAATGAGTTCATAGTTCAGTGGATCTATTGGGAGGTGGGGCCTAATTAGATAAGATAGGTCACTAGGGATGTGCCTTTGAAGGGTACATCTTCCCCATGGCTTCTTCACTGACTCTTTTCTTCTCACTCTGTGTTTTGGCTGCTATAAGGTGAGTAGCTTTCCTCTGCCATCGCTTTCCACTATATTTCTGCCTTAGAGGAAACCAAACATGGACTCTGGAATCACAAGCAAATCTATGAAAATGAAACTCAAAATAAATCTTTCATTCCGTATGCTGTGTATGGCAGGTATTTTGTCCCAGCAGTGGAAGGCTCACTAATACAGTACAAGAATTGTCCATGTACAAAAATACATGGATAATCATGCTTATTATATTGTTTTTAGTATTAAACAAGGTGAAACTACTTGAATACTCAGCAGTAGAAAACAATAGATAAATTATGGTGCAGACCACAGATGATTATGCATTTATATTAAGTAATGGGTTGGTATTTGTGTTCATATTCTATTGCTGTTACAAGAAATTAGCTTAACACAGGTTCATAATTCTACTCCTTTGTAAGTCAGAAATCTAACATGGGTCTCACTGAGGTAACTGGGCTAACATCCAGAAACTGTCAGGGCTGCTTTCCTTTCTGGAGGCCCTTTAGGGAGCAATCATTTCCTTGCTCATTTGAGGTTTTGGAAGATTTCACTTTCTTGCAATAGAAGGACTGAGGTCTCTATTTCTTTATTAGCTGTCAGCTGAGGACTATTCCTAGGCTACTACTTATATTCCTTGGCCTGTAACCTCCTCTAATCAAAAATATTTTAAGATGGACTATGAAACAAAAATGTTAATATAAACACACAACATTTACTCATAAATAAGATTTAGAAGTTATATCCTATGATTACTTCTCGATAAGATCATAGATACATTTTATTTCCCCTTTTTTGGCTTATCAGCATATTACCTTATACCATAATCAAGCAAGAAAATAAATGGGTAAAGATAAACATAAATAGCATTAACAAAAACATCTGAAAAACAAATACAAAAAAGTTCTTATATATCAATTAAAGAAGAAAAATAATGCCCCTACATAAAAATGTGGAGTTGCTCAGAAAGTGGAAATTCTACAAAGAAAAAAAAAAGGTTAATAAACACATAGAAAAAGTTAATCTGAATTGAATATTAGGAAAGTACAAATTACAATAGGATTCTATCTTTCCACTTATTACATTGCCAAGTGTTTAATTGTTCATAACATTAGAGAGCCAATTTCTGTGACTGAAAAAATACCTCTTTTTTCCTGAAATGCTAAAAACTAATAGTAAAAGGATAATAAAGATATATACCTACGTGGCTGCAGAGAAATGAAGAGAAGACAACAGATAACATATGTTACAAAATTTTAGAAATACAGAAGGCAAATCTATGAGTTGAAGCTCAATTAGTCAACTAAAAAAAAAAAAAAACTGAAATATTTCCTAGCTATGGTGAAGAAGGTAGTAAGCTAAAACATGCCAGAAAACTCCTGAAAGGTTCAGGGCAGGTAGGAATACAGTAAGGAGTCAAGCACAATTCTGTGAAAGTCTGCATAGCAGTAAACGCCAAGATGCCTTCCTGTATCTGTCCTATCTGGGAGTGAAGACTGGGTGTTTACCACTAGGAAGGGGTTGAAAATGAGTAATTCTGGATTTGGGAGCCAGGAATACAGTCGAGGGAAGAGATGCCATAGATGAAAGGGGGATTTGGTCAAAGCCAACATAATAATGAGTGATAGGCCCCTTTCCTCTTCTTCCAGCAGGGCCCCAACATTGGAAGCTGTTACTGTTTGCTTCTTAAATGTCTCCCAAAGGCCCATATGCTAAAGGCTTGGGTGCTGTCTTAGTTACTTTTCTCATGGGTGAGACAACATACCCAACACCCACAAGTTAAGGGAATAAAGATTTATTTAGCTCATAGTTTGTAGAGGTTTCACGTCATAATTGGCTGACTCCAAAGCAGGGTGGTATGGTAGACAGGGATCATAGAGGAGAGATAGTTCATGCTGGGCAGAAGATAGCAAAGCAATAAGGGACAGTCAGCACTTTCTGTCCCTTATATCTTATCCAGGCTACTTAGGGTGGGTAGCACTCACACTTTTAATCCTAGTGCCCTCAGTCCTAGCACTGCACCATGAACCAGTTCCAGCGCCACATACTCTAGGTCCAGCCTCTTCTGAAAAAGCCCCACTTATCACCACATGAGGCTTTGGGAGGACATCTAAACACAAGCAGTAACAGCTGCCAACCTGCAGCACTGCTGGAAGGTGGTAGAACTTTTGGGAAGTAGGAGCCAGTAAAAGAAAGTTAGGTTATTGAGGAACATGCTCTTGGATGGGATAGTGAGGTCTAAGTCCTTTTTCAGTCTTTCTTTCCTTCCTGGTCACCATAAGGTGAGCAGTTTTACCTGATCAAGTGCTCCCCACCATAATATCCAACCTCACTACAGACCACAAAACAACAGAACAGCCCTTCATTGACTGAAATACCTGAAGCTATGAGGCAAAATAAACCTTTCCTTCTTTTAAATTGATTTTTTCACAGTGACAGAAATATAACACAGCAGCCAAAATTCTACAGAGCTCCCATCCCTTTTTCCTTCCCATATACACAATTTATCCCTAGGAGAAGTGACCACCCAAGAGAAAAGACCAATGGGAAATAACAGGCCCCAAGGTTTCTGCATGGTCATAGGAAAGACCATCAGTGGACAAACCCTGCTAATGCATACTGAGAGTTTTCAGTAGCTCTTACTATTTTCTTTGTAAATATAAAGGGATCATTAGATATTTGTGGAAAAACAAAACTAGAATTTAACAAAAATAGAAATACTGTACTAGAAATGGAATAAACTTCAAAACTAAGTATCATTGGCACTAAGAAGAATGTTACATATATAAAAAGAATGGATTCTTATTTTTAAAAAGGGATATTCAGAGAATAAGGTGTTCTAAGAAGCTAAAAATTATAGCAGCAAAAAAACTCAACAGAAGCACTGAAAAAGTTTGGCAAATCTCTTAGAAGTTAGAGGAAAAAAGATAGCATCATGAAAGGAGGGGAAAATAAAAAAATAAGGAATGTTTCAAGAGATTCAACTTTTGGGTAAGACAGTTTCAGGGAAGACACAATATAAAAAAGTAAGACTTGGAAATTGACAAAGAAAGTTTACCCAAAATGGAAGGATGTTTTCTAATTAAAAGAGTCCACTGATTACTTAGAATAATGAGTAAAAAACAGGCCCATCTAATGTATTGCACTATTAATTTTTATAAGAATTAATAAAAAGCCAAGATTCTGATAATTTTATAGAAAACAGGTTGCAAAAAAAAGATCAAGAAGCAAACTGCATCAGATTTTTACTGCAACGAGAAACTAGAAGATGATAGGATACAATTTTAATCCCTTTTGAGGAAAAATAATTACAAACTCAGAATTCTATAAAGAACTCAACTATAAATGTGAAGATAGACTAAAGACATTTTTCACAGATATGACAGTTCCAAAAATTTTTGCCTCTATATTCCTTTTTATTAAGCTATTAAAGGACATGTTTCATTAAGATGGAGTATAAACCAAAAAAAGGATACAGGTTGGAGTACAGTAGAATTTAATGGATGGGAAGGGGAAGGAAAAGGGGAAGTGAAAGGAAAAAGGGAAAGAAAAAGAAAAAGAAAAAAGAACCAGGTATGGTGGCACATGGCATATGCCTATAATCACAGCACTCTGGGAGGCTGAGGCAGGCTGATCATAAATTTAAGCCCAGCCTTGACAATTTAGCAAGACCCTATTTCAAAGTAAAAAATGGACAGAAGGAAAGAAAGAGCATGGGCCAGTGTGACTAACAAGGAGAACAGGCAGAAGAGTAAAGAAAAAAGGGAGGTGTTATGGTTGACACCCCACCCTTTCCGCACTTGCTGCTTTTGCTGCCATGAATGGTTGCCTGTGTCATGTGCCACTCTGCCTTGGAGCCAGTCAGGTATGGACTGAAACCTCCATAGACTGTGAGCTAAATAAACCTTTCCTTCATTAATTTTGGGCATCAGGTATTTTGTCTCAGCAACCAGAGAAAAGTAACCAAGACAGGAGGTTAACAGAAGGAGGGAAAAAATGGGAGAAACAAAGAGAGCAAATAATTATCACTGAGAGCTAAATCATATTCCACAGCAGAAGGTCAATGTACTTAATGACCATGTAAGTCAGCTAAACAGAAATATAGACACAAATGCTAGCAGGAACAGATAAATGAGTAACATCTAAAATAGTCAAAAGAACTTGTTGGAGGACAGTCATCAGTAAGGTTCACGCACTTACTCCTGACTCTAGAAATATGAATTTGAACAAATGTCCCAATATAAAATAACTTCACAAGAGCTAATGAAACCAGAGGAGAGAATATAGCATCTGGTTGTAACAAAGAATTAAGCAAAGATGCATTGAAGAGGGTAGGTAGGATGATTTTACATTACCAGCATCACCCCTCCTCCAAGTCAAACCAGCACAGTGCACAGATACCTGCCCTGTGGAGGAAGAAAGAGGACTCAAGCATCCAACTTTGACCTATGCTATCATAAAACCTGGTGTCAGCAAACCTTCATAGCCTCCTCTAGGCAGATACCCTCAATCTGAACTTCCAAGCCCTACCTGGAGTCAGGTGGGGTCTCTCTGCCTCAGCTTTAGGACTGCCTCATAAATTTGTATTCCTTATCTATGCCTTCCTCACTACTAGCCCACTTTAGTAGTCCCAGGGGCTCTATCAGCTCCAGTACCACTGGCTCCAGGCCAGTCCTCACAAACTCAGGCTCTAGCTATACTCCTTCAGCCTCTGGCTCTCAATCAATCTCAGCACTTCTCATTATTAGGTTAGTACCTGTGGACCTAATCTCCAGACTGGCCCCTGCAGGGCTAGTCTCCATGCCTGCCCAGTACCAGGACAGCCCCTGAAGCTGTTAATCTCCAGGTCTGCCCCAGGTTCCAAGGCATCCCAGATCCAGGTCTGTCTGTCCATTTGGCCCGATGCATTCTGCCTATCCCAGGCACTAGGCCTGCTCAGTGTCCCAAAGACCCTGCCCTGTTGGCTGGCCCCTGATGGAGTATGAGTTTAATCAAGTTAGCTGTCTGCTATTATAAAAAAGTCAACACTGTTTAAGGGAATATCCAAAATTACTGAACACAAAAAGAGGAAAAACAACCAGCTTGCAAGAGCAAAGTTAATTAAAGAACACAGTCCCAACATGATCCAAGTATTAGAATGAGCAGACAAGTACTTTAAAAGAAGTTATAATAAACATACTCAAGAACATATTGAAAGTTTCAGGGACCCACAAGATATATCTACAAGTTCTATATACATGTAATTGGAACAGTAAAAGAAGGGGAGAAAGACAAAAAAGTGAAAAATAATGGCCAAAAATTTCTAAAACTTCACAAAAACAGAATATTTAAACACAGTATTGAGGTAGGAAATGTTTTATAGGAAACAACTAGACATTGTAAATTGAGAATCTTAAATAGATATATATTTTATACACTTTGGTAACTCCATTTATAGTAATATATGTTAAGGAAATGGGTAAAGATAAAGTAAAAAATTTATTTAGAGAAATATCCTTCAATGTATAATTTATAACAGCAAAATCCTATATTATCCAATAACAGTCTAATAGACAAATATTGGGGCATAGTTGCCACAAAAAAATAGATTTTTTTGCATGTTTTTGAGACAGGATCTCATCATGTCATTCAGGCTGGCCTCGAACTCACAGAGATCCTCTGGCCTCAGCCTCCTGAGTGCTGGGATTACAGGAATGTACCACCACACTGGGCTCAAAAAGTATTTGTTGAATGAAGGAGTTATTAGGTTTTTCTTAACGAAGTATTTAATCAGATGAGATATCTGACAGAAGAAAGTAACAAATAAAATTGTACCTAAGCATAATCCCTACAGAATTTAGAATATAATATACAAAGAAAAATATAAGAACACAGCTCAAATAATTATCTCTGAGAGGCAGGATTATGAATGACTTTTTTCTTTAGAGTTTTCAGAATTTCCTTTATTTTTCTTCAGACAGAGTCTTGCTATGTAGTTCAGGCTAGCTTTGAACTCACTATGTAGCCCAAGCTAGCCTTGAACTTGCAGCAATCTTTCTGCCTCAGCCTCCCAAGTGCTGGAATTACAGGCATGCACCACCACACCTGGCTCAGACTTTTCAATATTTTTCAAAAATTTATAATGACAATTTATTCATTTGGTGAAAAACCAGCAACAGAGATACAAATGTATATTAAATATATTCTGAACATTTGTGCTGCTAATATTCTTGTTTTCACCCAGCCACTAGGTTTACCTTGGTCCAGGATCACTCCCATTTACATCCAAATTGAGCTCTCGAGGTTTAATAAATTCTTTGTCAGCAACCAGTTCCTTTGGTTTAAACACAGCTTGAGTTCTTAGCCTGTAAAAATAAATTTAGAGAATTTCTAATCCAGAGGAGACTGACAGGCTCATGTAATTCTTATAACATGATCATCCAGACAAGATACCCCGCAATTATTTTCAGATTACAACTCAATCTGTCAAAAATGAATGAATAGGCTGGGGACGTAGCTCAGTGGTACAGCATGTACTTAGCATGAGTAAAGTTCTGTGCTCGATTCCCGAGCCCTAAAAATATAATTTTAAAAAAGGTAAAATCCTAAATACATATAAAAATAGTATACAAATTGACTTAAAGGACTTTAGAATTTCTTCATTTGTAGGAAAGTGGGGGGAAAAATGAATTGGTTAAAATACAATTTAAAAACTCAAAATAAGTGATGCTATAAAGCACCACAAGTCTTTCTTCAAGAATTTAAGTCTTCCCTCTTTTCACTGCTAAGCAAGCATATTTTGGTCATCAGGTTCTAAGCTGGAATTCTAGCAATTCTTCAGTATCATTGACTCTAACATATACTACATGAGAAGTTCCCACTTCTCATATTGACATTTCAAAGAGGGTGGCAAAAACTCACTGACAAACATATTTTCTCTGGGACACATAAAAAACAATTGAAAGACACTCTCCCTATCAGTGTTAACTTAGATCCATACTTATGTGTATAAGAAGGGAAGGTTGTTGAAGAAACCAGCAAAATGTTTTCTACCAGGAGTTTGTGTCAATTGTTGGTATAAAATGTAACATCCACCTACCCATTTCCACTGTTTTAAAAAAGTATTTTCTGGTTATCTGTACAAGTACATTCTTTATGAAATCAAACCATGAAGAGGTAAATCACTGATAAGACAGCACTGTCATTTTCATAAATGGCAAAAAGATATTCTTCTAACTGTAACTATGCACAGTAATATACAGAGATGTCCTGGGTCTGATCAAAATATATGATGAATGTTTAAATTTTAAAAATTTACAATGAAAGACACCTTGCCATTCAATTCCCTTAAAATATCCCCCCTTACTTCAAACACACTGATCCTGCTGTCTCATCAGATGGCTTGTACCACTGGTGGCAAAAATGGTACAGTCATGCATAGCATAGTCATGCATGTACCACTGATGGTTGAAACTGCTCAGCAGCAAGACAGGAATTATGGCCCCATCATGAGTAGGATAATTCTTCTGGGAAGATACTAAGAAGAGGTATAGCTGGATCGAGTGGAATTTCCAATTTTACTTTTTTGCAAAATCTCCATACGGCTGTCCTAGTCTACATTCCCATCAACAATGTAGAAGGGTTTCTTTTGCCCTGTACTTTCACCAGCATTTGTTTTTTAAGCCCTTCATGATAGCCATTCTTACAGAAATATGATGAAATCTCAGTGTTGCTTTTATTTGCATTTCACTAATGGCCAAAGATTCTGAGATTTTTTTTCACATATTTATTGGCCACTTGTACTTGAGAAGTGTCTATTCATTTCAGTTGCTCATTTTTTATTGGATTTTTTGTTTCTTTGAGGGTCTAATATTTTGAGTTCTTCATATATCCTACATATTGGTTCTCTATCACAGGAGTAACTGGGAAAAATTATTTCCCATTCTCTGGGTTGTCTCTTTACTCTGTTGCTTCCTTTAATGTGCAGAATCTTTTTAATTTGAAAAAATCCCATTTGTTGATTCTTGAAATTATTACTTGTACAACTGGGGTTCTGTTCAGGAAGTCCTTGCCTAAGCCAATGAAGTGTTTGACCTATTTTCTGGGATTTCTTTTTTATTATTATTATTTTAAAGAGAATTATAAAAACAATACAGACTTTCAAAACAAGATACAGGAAATTAACAATGGTTGTTTTGCTGCATATTCAAAGCAGTTGCTCAGATTACCAGATATAGATATGCAAAATTGATCAAATAATTAAGCCTTAATTGTTCCTTTTAATAAAACAAGAGAAATTAGTAGTACAATTATCTTAGCTATCTTGCCTCTATCTATCTATCTATCTATCTATCTATCTATCTATCTATCTATCATCTTTCCTTTTCTCCTTTCTCCTATCCTAGTTGTTCTTCCTTTAAAAAAAAAAAAATAAAAATAACAATGAAACCCAATTTCAAAACAGGTTATTAGGACAGTTACAATAGTTGATACATTGTGAATTGTTGTCTTCCTATTAGTTATTCAGAGTAGAAGAGATAGGCATGATATCTTGTCTATACAATATTAGCACAAAACTTGCTTTTTAATCAACTAAGAGAAACTAGCTGTGTAACAATGTTAACTATTTTGTTTCCACATGCTGAAGGCTAACACTAGACTCATTATCTATCACCATGCACTAAACTAAAATTAAAATGGTTCAGAGATCTAAATATTAAAATAGAAACACTAAACTTACTGGAAGGGAAAGTAGGTAGAAATCTCGAAGACATAGGTGTAGGCAGAGACTTTATGAACAAACCCAGACCACAAGAGAAATAGTACCAAAAAATCAACAAATGGATCTCACCTTACCAAAAAGCTTTTGCACAACAAAAGAAATCACCAACAAAGGGAAAAGACAACCCACAGAGTGGGAAAAAACTATAACCAGTTGTCCCAGAGACAAAGGACTTACTTATATCCAGAACATGTTAAGAATTGAAAAAAATCAGAGCCCCCAGATTCAAAGACCCAATCCAAAAGTGGGCATTGGAGATAAACAGGCTTTTTTCAGATGAAGAAATACAAATGGCAAATAAAAACATGAAAAAATGTGCAACATCATTGCTCATTTGAGAGATGCAAATGAAATCAACACTGAGATTCCATCTCACCCCAGAAAGAATGGCTACCATCAAGAAATCAACCAATAACAAATGCTGGAGGGGCTGCGGGGAAAAAGGAATTCTTCACCACTGTTGGAACAAATTCTCCATGATGAATATGATCATTATGTGCATGTAAAATGTACCAATAAAATCTGATTGAGGGCCAGGGATGTAGCTCAGCAGCACAGCACCCACTTGGCAAGCACAAGGCCCTGAGTTTGATTCCTGGTACCAAAAAAAAAAAAAAAGGAAAAGAAAAAGAAAAAGAGAAAATCTCAACTTGAATGAGAAAAGATAACTAACAGATACCAATATTAAGAAGACACAAATGTTGGAATTATCTCATAAAACTATTAAAAGAGATATAATAACATGGTTCAGTGAGTGCTTCTGAACATACTTGAAACAAATTTTAAAAACAGAAGATTAAATGAAACAGAAAAATAAGTAGGCCTAGTGGTGAATGCTTGTAATCGAGCTATTGAGAAGGTTTAGGTAGAAGGATCACTAGTTTGAGGCTGTCCTCTGTAATTTATTGAGACCTTACTCAAAATAAAAATGAAAGGCTCTAGGTATGTAGCTCAGCAGTAAACTACTTGGCTAGTATGTACTTGGGCTTCAGTTCAATCCCTAGAGAAAGAAAGTTTGGGAGGAAGAGGAAGAAAGAGAGCAAGAAGACAAGGAAGCCATGAAATTAACCAAATGGAATATTTTTCCTCTGAAAAATATCTCAGATAAGCGAAAAATATAAAGCAAAACAAACAGAAAATAAACTTACTGGACTAGCTTTACACAGTGGAGAGGCTATAGGAAAGAATCAGAAACTTGATGGAAAACCAGGAAAAATTACACAGAGTGAACAACAGTGAAAAAAGAACTGAACAGTAATGACCGCAACAAAAATCAGGTGTTCAGGATGTGTGAGCCCATAACAAAAGATTTTATATTCAGTTCACTGGAGTCTTAGAGAAGTGTATGAAGACTCAGAATGTATTAGAAAAAAATAATGATCGAAAAACCTACAAATTTGGCAAAAGACATACAGTTCAACAATCTGAACAAAATCCAAAGAAGATAAATATAAAGCAATTTTTAAAAAGAGACAAATAGACAAACTTCTAAAAACTAAAGACAAAAAAAATCTTAAAAGCACCAGAAGAGAACCAACATTGTGAAAATGGCCATACTCCCAAAATTGTTGTACAGATTCAATGCAATCCCAATTAAAATACCATTAGTATACCCCACAGATCTAGAGAAAACCCTCCTAAAGTTCATCTGGAACCAGAAGAGGCCTAGAATAGCCAAAGCCATCTTGGGAAACAAAGGAAAGGCAGGAGACATCACAATTCCTGACTTAAAATTATATTATAAAGCTACTGTGATAAAATCAGCACGGTACTGGCATAAGAACAGACCTGAAGATCAATGGAACAGATTAGAAGACACAGATACAACTACAAACACACTCAGTCACCTTATCTTCAACAAAGGGGCCAAATATGTTCATCTGAAGAAAGACAGCCTCTTTAAAAAATGGTGCTAGAAAAACTGGTTCCCACATGCTGAAGACTAAAACTAGACCCATGTTTTTCACCATGCACTAAATTAAAGTCAAAATGGATCAAAGATCTAAATATTGAAAGAAACACTAAATTTAATGGAAGAGAAAGTAGGTAAAAATCTTGACGACATTGGGGTAGGCAGAGAGTTCATGAACAAAAACCAAACTGCATGGGAAATACTTCAAAGAATCAACAACTGGGATCTCATCTTATTGAAAAGTTTTTGCACATCTGAAGATATCACCAATAAAGTAAAAAGAAAACCCACGAATTGGGAAAAAATTTTAGCCAACTGCCTCTCAGAAAAAGGACTTCTATCTAGGACATATAAAAAATTAAAAAAAATCAGGCCTCCCAAATTCAAAGACCCAATCCAAAAATGGGCATCTGAGATGAACACACACTTCTCTACTGAAGAGATATTAATGGTGAATAAATACATGAAAAAATGTTCAGCATCATTAGTCATTCGAGAAATGCAAATTAAAAACACTGAGATTCCATCTCATCCCAGAAAGAATGGCTATCATCAAGAAATCAACCAATGACAAATGCTGGAGAGGCTGTGGGGAGAAAGAAACCCTACTCCACTGCTGGTGGGAGTGTAGGTTGGTGAAACCACTGTGGAAATCAATTTGGAGATGCCTCACAAAACTAGGATTGGAAGTCCCATTTAACCCAGCTATTCCCCTTCTGGGTATTTTCCCAGAAGAATTAAAGACATCATACCACATTGATATATGTACACCCATATTTATAGCAGCACAATTTGTTATAGCTAAATCTTGGAAACAACTCAGATGCCCATCCACTGAGAAATGGATAAAAAAGATGTGGTATTTTTATACAATGGAGTATTACTCAGCTATTAAAAAAGATAAACTCGAGGCTTTTGTAGGTAAATGGATACAACTAGAGACTATACTCATAAGTGAAATAAATTGGACCCACATGTATAAACATCATATTGTCTCTTTGGTGTAGGAACCTGAAAGACTAGGTAAAACTCAAAACATACAATAGATGATAGGAAAAGGAAAGAAACTGCTCAACGGAAGGAACAACTGGGATGAGGGAAAGAAGAAAAAAGAAAGATGGAGGCAAAATATAAATATATATATGAATAGCTGCGATGACTGTATTGCTGATGTCTGATGGTGTATTGAAATGAACAGTTAATGCTCACAATTTTTTATGTTCTGATCGACTTTGCATGCTTGTGTCTGGTGGTCTGAGCAACGGATTCGAAGGTAACAATATGCAATGGAATTACAATGGTGAACTCCTACCATCTTGTCTAGTGAAACTGTATTATCTCTAATGTTTTATTGAAGAATTATTTTCTTATTCTCTTTAATGGTTTGAGCAATCTTTCATTCTTACATCTGATAATCTGAGCAATGTAGTTGAGGATAGCAATATGCAATGAAACAACCACTGATTTGTATTAATTTGTCTTGAGATCCTGTATCACTTTGAATGTTCTTGCTTTGATCTGTTTATGTTCGTGATACTAGTATGCTGCTACTGTTCTATTTTTTTGTTTGTTTGTGTCTTATGTACTACTTTCTTTAAAAAAAAAAAAAAGCACCAAAAGAGAAATAATACACTGTACAAGGATAAATAATCTGAATGGAATCAGAAAACAAGACAGTCAGAAAGAAGTAGTGCAGTTTGCTAATAGAAAAGAACTGTCAATCCAGAACTCTATATCCAGCAATAATATCCTTTTGGAGGACTCAAAAATAGAAAAATTTTCAGATGAAAGAAATCTAAGAGACTCTTGTCAGGAGGCTGTCCCTAAAAGAATGCTCAAAGTTCATCAAACAAAAATGGAAATGGTAAAAAATGGAATCTTACCATAGTAGGAAGGAGGAATAAATAACTGAAATAATAAAAATATAGATAAACACAATAAATTTTTCTTTTCTTCTTCAGTTTTCTAAATTATTTGTTAATTATTCTAAACAGTAAAACAAACCTTATTTTCTAAATGCAATAGTAATAACAAAATTTATTTTCTGATGTGGTTCTCAGCGAATACAGATGAACTCTTTAAGATGAGTTACAAATGAGAAAGAATAAAGAAACTTAAAGGAAGGTAAAATTTCTACATTTAAGTTAAACTGCAAAATATAACACCAATAGGCCATGACATTATATAATACATACATATAATATTTAAAACCAATGAAATAAAGATGTCCAAAGAGACATACTCAAAATGTAACAGACCAATTAAAATGGAATTCGAAAAGATGCTCAAATATAAAAGGCAGGGGCTGGGGATTTGGCTCAATGGCACAGCGCTTGCCTGGCAAGCAGGAGGTTGTTAGTTCAATTCCCGGTACCAGGAAAAAAACAAAAACAAAAAAAAAAAACAACAAACCATCAAATATAAAAGGCAAGAAAAAAGAACACAAATGAAAAACAGGTAAAAAACAGAAAACAGAAAATAAAATATCAGATTTAATCTCTAGCATATACAAATTATATCAAAAGTAAATTTCCAGCCAGGCACAGTGTCATGTGCCTATAATCTCAGCTCTTTAGGTGGCTGAGGTAGAAGAATTAAAAATTTGAGGTTATCTTTGGTCACACACCAAGACTGTCAAAAAGAAAAAAGTATATGTCTAAACATGCCAATTGAAAGACAAAAAATTGCAAAAGTGGGTTAAGAAAAAACATGATTCAATGAAATGCTAAGAAATTCACTTCAAAATTATAACATGTAAGTGGCAGTACACACTTGTATTCCTAACACCCTGGGAGGCTGAGGCAGAATGCCTGCAAATTCGAGCCCAGACTTGTCAATTTAGTGAGACACTCAATCAAGAAATTAAAAAAGGGCCAGCGATGCATATCAGTGCAAAGTTGGTGATTTCAATGCTCAGAACCAGGAAAAAAAAGATATCATAACTATAGTATGACATTAAAAGGGTGGAAGAACATATACCTTGAAAACATTAATCAAATGCAAGTGGCAATAGCCTTATTAATATCTGATAAAGGAAACCGTAGAGAGAGAAAAATTGCTATGGCCAGAAAAGGACATTACATAATGATAAAAATGCTCAATTCATCAGGAAGGTATAGGAATTTTAAATGTGTAAACAGCAAACAACAGAGCCAGGCGTGGTGTCGCATGCCTATTATCCCAGCACTCGGGAGGCTAAGGCAGGATCATTGCAAGTTCAAGACCAGCCTGGGCTACAAAGTGAGCTGAAGGCCAACCTGAACTGCATTGCAAGACCCAGTCTCAAAAAGACCAAAAAAAAAAAAAAAAAAAAAACCAGCAAACTACAGAGGTATGAATATGTAAAAGGAAAACTGATAGAACTGAAAATAAAATACATGTGCCCACAGTTGTAGTTGGAGCATTTCTTTTTTTTTTTTTTCCTGGTACTGGGACTTGAACTCCCCGACCTTGCGCTTGCCAGGCAGGTGCTGTGCCGCTAAGCTATATCCCCAGCCCATAGTTGGAGCTTTTAAAACCCCTCTCAAGATTTAAAAGCCAAGGAGAAAATCAGCAAGGATATAGTACAGCTCAAAAACTCTGATCACACAATAAAACTTAATTGACATTTATAGAATATTTTCCACCCCCAAACAAAGAATGCACATTTTTTTCTAGCATTCATGAAGCATGTATCAAGACAGAACATATACTGTACTGGGTGCTAAGACAAAGGAACAAATTCAAAAAAACTGAAATGCCAGTGTTAACAAATTAGAATTAGTAACAGAAACAAAACAGGAAAATATTGAAATTGAAGTACTGTAGAAAACTATGATACAATTTTCATAGAAAAAGTTTGAAACACACTAAGTTGAATGAACAAGAAAAGAACATGATCCAAATTTGTGGGGGACAGCTGGATCATTCTTCAGAGGAAAATTTATAACACCAAATCCTTTCTTAGAAAGGAAAAATGTCTGAAATCAGTCATCTAAGCTCCTACCTTAACCAATTTTATAGAAGAGCAAGATAAATCAAAAGCAAAAGCAAACAAAGAAAAAGGAAATAAAGAAGTTGAAAACAAAATAATAATAACAAAATGAAACAAAAATCTCATTTTTATCAACTCCTCACATATGAATTTAACAACAAATAAAATAGGTTGATTTCTCAAAAAGCACAAACTTCCACAACTCACTATAAAAGAAACAATTTGACCATCCTTGTAAGCATTTAAATTGAGCCTGTAATTTTAAAACTCAAAAAATAAATCTCTAGTTTCACTGGAGAATCCTAGTAAACATTCAAAAAATAATACTTGCCACTCACTTACTGAGACCAATACAATCTTGAAAGTAAAACCAGACAAAGATATATAAATAAAGAAAATAGACTAGTATCCCTCACCAATACTGATACAAGTATCTTTAAAATATGAAAAAATTAGATAGTGTCACAAAGTGGGGCTCATGCAAGGAATGCTAGGCTGGTTCAATATTCAAAACTCAATGTAATCCACTATTCTAGCAGGCTAAATTTAAAAAGTCACATAATTATAAAAGGTATTTGACATAATACAACACCTATTCACGATAAAAGTTTGATATAGTCCATAAGGGAAAAAAGTCAATAAATTAGACTTCATTAATATTAAAAGCTTTTAGCTGGGTAGGGTGGTACAGGACTGTAATCCCAGCTACTCAGGAGGTTGAAGCAGAAAGATTGCAAGTTTGAAGCCAGTCTGGGTAACTTAGTAATACCTTGTAGCAAAATAAAAGTTTAAAAAAGGGCAAGGAACTATTGCTTAGCGATAAAGTGCTTGCCTAGCATGTACAAGATCTGTTATAATCCTCAGCTCTGAAAAGAAAAAAAAAATATTTTGGTGCTATGAAAGATCCTGTTAGGAGACTGAAAGGACAAACAATAGATTGGAAAAAAATAATTACAAACCACATATCTCACAAGAGCTGTCTAGAAGATATAAAGAATTCTCAAATTTAACAGTTAGAATACCCCAGTACTCTAGTTAAAATATGGGCAAAAGATACTGAAGAGCTTTTTACTGAAAAGGATGAAAGGAGAGTAAATAAACACATGAAAAGCTGTTCAATATCACTGTGGCCATTAGGAAAATGCAAATTAAAAGTACAGTAAAATATGATGACGTACATATTAAAAGAGGCAAAATAAAAATTAGCAATAATATCAAATCTAGAAATGATGTTGACAAACTAGATTTTTCATACATTACCAGTAAGAATGTATTATGACCTAAACGTACTAGAAGCCAAAAGTGTATTTAGTTTAAAGAAGCTAAATATACACTCATGTGATGCAGTAATCACACTCTTAGCTTCCACCTTTGGAAATGAAAACCTTAGCCCATACAAAAGCTCATACAAAAATACACAGAGCAGATCTGTTCATAAGACATAAAACTAGAAACCACCACATTTTTTTATTCACAGGTGAATGGTTAAATGAACGGTTAAATTATGATATATTCATATCATGGAATATTAATAAGGTATAAAATGGTCTAGTATATATCTCAAGAGTATTAACTGAGTGAAAAAAGCTAAAATAAAAAATTTATATACTATATAATTTCACTGACATTCTCAAAATGACAAAATTACAGGTGAGTCCAAAAGTTTAGTGGTCTCTACACATTATGGATATTGAGGGCAGAAGGAAATGGGTAGGACTGTAACAGAGAAGCAGGAGGACTATCTTTGTGGTGACAAAAATAATTCTGTATTTTGATTGTGGTGGTTTCATAGGCCTACATGGGACAAAATGCCATAAAATGATACACATATATTATGCCAATGTTAATTTACTAGTTTTGATATTATGCACAATTTAGACAATGGTGGAATCTAAGTAAAGAGTACACAGAACATCTGCAGTGTTTTTGTAACTTCTTGTGAGTTTACAATTATTTCAAAATAAGATTTGAAATATATCTATGAATATGTATAATATTTTACGATTTATGCATATATAAAACTTGCTCAAACACTGTGTTCCCCACCACTCTGTTCTAGAGAGAACAATACTATATTATCATCATTCACAGTTATTTGAATTATACACTGCTACACACAAGAACATGATGCCTACTCTAAAATTATCAACTATTTCTTGCAAGACTGAGCCCTCTTCAAAGGAAACACTACATTGGGTTCATTTTATAAATCCCAGCCACCTATGACCATTCCTCACATATTATAGGAATTCAATAAATATTTCTTAAATGAAGTTTGCCAGAAAGTCTACTCTGAATGGAGGATTTGAGTTTGAGGTCATGAGAATGAGGATACTGCTTAGCTTCTGGTGACAAACTTGTAGAGGCTTCATTTTCATGTACTTAAAAAGCCTCCAGGTATTAACAGTGAAGAAAAGACTCCCTGATCATGAAGCTAGAGAAAGATCACTTATGGTTCCAAGAAAAGTTACATGGGGGGAAAATGTCATGATGGAACTTTCAAAGAAAGCAGAATTTAAAGACTATCAGGTACAATCTTTAAGTGAAAGAAAAGTAACTCTAAAAAACAACAGAAAATAAGTTAACATTACTATTGTGTTCATGTGGGATGTATGTTTCCAGTAAGAATATATACAAAGAAAAAATAGTAATTTTGACCAAGGAAGAAACAAGAAGGATACACAAGATGTTACTGAAAAATACAATGAATGTTTAATTCTTTTTAGTTATTACAAGAAAATACACATTGTGGTAGTTCTGCAAATCCTCTTTCATGTCTTTAGTTGCACTGTCATGGCTGCCTCAATGACATAAATCAATTCAAATGTTTACCTTTCATGGTCATTTTGACTGTATGGAAGAAGCAGAAGTTGCATAGCTCTAGATATAGTGAATAAGGTGAATAAAAGACACACTGTACGGTTTCTACAAGCCTGCCTTTCCATTGGATGGCATCTGGCAGTAGCATTCACTATATTTTTGATCACACCTTGTGAAGGCACTCATGAAAGAAGACTTCCAGAACTGCTTCAGAAAATGGTAACAACTGTGGAACAGTGTTTGAGGTAAGGGGGAATATTTTGAAGAGGATTAATAGCAACGTGTCTTTTAGTGTAATAAATTTTTAAAATTTACATTCAGCCAGGGATACAGCTCAGTGGTACAGTGCCTGCCTGGCAAGTACAACACCCTGACTTCAATTCACGGTAGCAAATATAAATAAGTAAATAAACAAATAAATAAATAAACTTTCATTGTTTATTTTGATCAGGCTCCATGTAAGTACTTCCTTATGAAAACTAGCAATTTATTATCTTTAAATGCTATACATACTACATTTTATTGTTTAAAATACAATTATTAGGGGCTGGGGATTTAGCTCAGCGGCAAAGCACCTGCCTGGCAAGCGCAAGGTCGTGAGTTCGGTTCCCGGTACAGGAGAAAAACCAAAAAAAAAAAATACAATTATTTATGTTTTATTAGTAATTTTTCCTAAATATATTAAGCTAGCAATCTTTAGGATTGCATGCAAAATTATGCTGGGCAATTTGAGCTAAAGCAATTTAAAGCTAAGCAACTTAGCTTTTGAAACACTGGTCTTAGAGAATTGTTAAGGGAAGAACAATATAAATGTGGTTAAGCCTGTGAGAATTGGTAATTAAACAGGTAGTAGTACTTCATGAGAAAATTAAATTGAGAGGATTTCCATGACTTATTATATTTGATATTCTGTCAGCAAGACATAAATAGGGAATGATCAGCTAATCACAGCTCTTCTCAGTCTGATTCCACAACCTGAGCTCTCAAGTTCTCACCTACTGCTTAACATTCTCTATAATGACATCGAAAAACAAAGCATTTTGTGTAATGTTAATATAATTTAAAAACATTATCTTTGAAATCCATCAAAAGCTCCATCTGATTGCTCAGAAGTAGATACTTTAACCTAACATGAAAGACAAGGTAATCTTGTAGATCTACTACACAGGACAGGAATTTACTTAGCAGTCATTGCTGGTATGCAACTTGAGCAAGCCAAAATCCTTCCCTACAAATCTTTGACAGTAATGACCCAGCCATTTTATACTTCAATTTACAGACATTGCTGAAAGAAGAGGTAGGACTTACCAATCGTAATCCAGTCGAGACTGATGAAGCTGCTGCTGTTTCAGTATAAGCTTTGTCTCTTGTTGAGCTAGCAGATGCTGAAGGCGCTCTTTTTCAATTTCTAGCTCTATTTTCTGAAGCATCAGTTGTTGCCGTCTATCTTCTGAGAGTTGCTTTTTGACTTCAGTTTCACTAGGCTGCAGTGCTCCTTTACTATGCGTAATAGATGCCCAAGAAAGCCCACAATAACTGCATGATTCTGGATGTGTCTTACAATATTGAAGGGCCATGTTTGTAGGATGGATCTCATGAACATGATCTTCATTTTCAGAAAGTCTGTGACTACAACCCTGCCTAGATGGAGTAGGCTTAAGGTGTGGACATTCCTTCATCTTCAGTTCTTCTGGTGGAGCTATTTCTGTTGGGGCTGCATTCACTGGTTTTCTCCCTGGAGATTCATAATTACATGTTCTTATCTCTGATGGCAGCCTCTCCAGACCTTCCCTGGGATGAGAGAGTGTTGTCGGTTTCAAAGAATTATTCCTAAACTCCATAATGGATTCTGAAGCTGAGTTCCGGCTTGCAGACTTGGGCCTTTGCTTGGTTTGATAGTGCGTTTGTGGTTTGGCTACACTCAAGTAGGAGCCATCCAGTTCCACAGATGAAGACTGGAGAGTACTTTTCCTATTGGTTATCTAAAAAGAACCACAATGTCACATGTCAAATAAGAATGCAATAAAACAAGTTCTTTTGATTTTTTCAGAACTTAAGAATATATGTTCATTTAAAAACTCCCATTCTGTCTTCTTAAACAACAACATTTGCATAGCTAAACAGACATGCCACAAAGCTATATCCATCTGTAGGTCTAACAGTCTACACTTAAGCAAGTCTACAAAAGGACTAGAAAAATATAGGGTTGCTACATGGTCTTTAAGTAAGATCTTTGGTGATTTTAGGAGTTGCAAATAATGAATGTTACCTAAAATCAACTTTGACATTAAGCAAAAGCATTGAATTTTAATATCTAAAAATGTTTCCTTTTATATACTGAGCCAAGAATCCATTCAGCCACCTTAAATACGCTTTGATTGCCCATTACACAGAATGAGATTTGATGTAAAACATTTCACCTTATATATTGAATAGGATGTTACTGCTAGAAATTTCAAGAGTTTTTATAAATATCTTTACAGAACACAGATGAAACTGCTTTGAACAAGACAATTTTAACCAAAAGCTTCTATTTAAATACAAAATATATAATCTAATTCATTTCTGCTACAAACTTAAGGGATTTTTTTTTCACTTAAGCTTTTTGAGTGGTTATAATCTGATGGAACTGGGGCAGAAAGGAAACAGTTGCAAATCACCACTTATAGATCAACAGAATGAACTTTTCCACCAATTTAGCTGTAAGTCTGTTCTACCACCGAGAAAGCAAACCTTAGTCCCTATCAATCATTCTCAAACTTTAACAAGTATCAGAAGTACCCACAGGGCTTGTTAAACATGAAATGCTGGCTTCATCCCAAGAGATTCCAACTCTGGAGCAGAGTGAGATACTTTGCATTTCTAACAAGTTCCCAAATGATGCTGATCTGGAACCACACTCTGAAAACCATAGCTCTTTGTCCTCAACTATCTACATCTGCTGAACTGTTGGCCTTGGGAGACTGAGTTGTTATACTTCACTCAGCTCTGAACATCACTGATTCAGCAGAACAAATAAGCAGCTTTTCTTCACAATGTATTTCAGTAACCTAAGGTATCTAATTACAGGTTGGCCAACTGGAAATATTCTTGTATAAAACACTGTTAAGTGTGTAATAGATAGACAACTTGCTCATGAAGGCAGATAATTGGGATTAACAAAATAATAATGAAAGGAATTAATGTAGACTCTAAAATTGTATTGATGGGGGGGATATGCTTCTGAAAATGCTGAAAATGAATCCAGCTAATGATCAGATTATTAGAGCGATAGCCCTCTAAAATTTTAATGCTTCCCTGTAGATTATATCTTTGGTATAAGAAAAGGGGGCTGCCTTGTCCAATTATTTAAACCAACAAGATGGGTTGTCCAAAAATATATTACGTCTAGCAGCAGTTACTTCTTTATAAGTGCCAGAGTACAATATTTAATACAGAAGCTGAAAGGAGAAAATTGCCCACTTTTGGAGAAACTTTGTTTTCCAACCTGGACTTTATACCGAAAGATTAAAAACAAGAGAAAGAAACTAGGCAAACAAACAAGAAAAACATTTAAAATATCCTTGACAGCTTCTACTCTCATCTTTCTCTTCCCCCAGGCTTTCATTCAAAGCCAATTTACATTAAATCATTACTTCCTTTCTATTTTTTATCTCTTTACAAACAAATCCAGAATGCAATCATGTAATGAACACTAATATTAACAAAAATCCTTCTTAATCTTCTATCCATCCCCACTGAAATGTGCTTTTACTTTTATGAAGTTATTTACAAGCTGAGAGAAGCTTATTTGCTCAAGGCTACAAGTGAAATATGACATTTCCAGTAAGCTAATATATAACAACTTTGATATTAGCTTACTGTTTCTTCTGTAACAAATTACCACAAACTTCATGGCTTAAAACAACAAAAATTTATTCTCTTACAGTTTTGGAAGTTAGAAATTAGAAAACCATTTCATGGGCTACAGTCATGGTGTTGGCAAGGCTTGTTCCTTTGAGAGACTCTACGAGAATCACTTTCCTTGCCTTTTTCAGCCTCTAGAGGTTACCTGATTTACTTGGTTTGTGGCCTTTCCTCCACAGTGAAAGTGCAATCACTGCAACTTCTGCTTCCATCAAATTGCCTTTTCCTGATTCCTCCTATTTCTTTCTTACTAGTATCATTTGAATTTTACAGGGGTCCATCCAGGTAATCCAGGATGATTTCTCATCCCAAGATTTTTAATCACATCTGCAGAATCCTTTGCATTACAAAGTCCACTGTGCCACATAATGTGACATTCACAAGTTCTAGGAATTAAGACATATGCATATTTGTGGGGAAGGGGTGCATTATTCAGTCTACCACAATGTCTTTTTAAATAAAACCAATATATAAACAGTGGAGATGGTTGTTTATTCTAGAAACACAGAATGAGGAATATTGAGATGCCTGGTAGAAGAGGGGAAAATCATTTTACTTTGTAATAACTGAAAATGGTAAACTGATAGGGGTAAAAAAGTGTTAACTAACAAACACACACAATACACTATTTCCCATTGTATGATGAAGAGGGATATTACAGTACTCTAAAGATTTTAACTGAGTTTCTAAAACAATGGTAAAGTGTTTCCATTAAATGAAAATGAGTCATATCTAGGTAGAAGACAGTCCTCTGCAGAGGACATGTAATCCTATATCTCAAGCTGATGACTAGCTACAGACTATGAGCTAGTCCTAGACCAAATATCTCATAAACTACTTCATAAAAATTTAATCTTATTTTACCCCTAAAGAGAGACTCTAGTTGATATTCCTTCCCACTTTAAACTTCTATAGTACTTAATGTCAATACAAATATTTAACAGTTATCATCTAGTATTTTGTATGGTTAAGGTTTACATAGAATTACTGTACTTTATGTGCATTATTATATAATAGAAAAAGTATTATGTACTACTTATAGTCTCATTTTTGTTTAACATTATTTACATACATGCATTTTTAGGTACAGATGCATCTTATACTTTAGTGATATTATTAAATTACTCATAAATAGATATTTGGAATATTTCTAAAATTGATTGTAGGTATTTAACTTTTTATGCTTTTGAGAGGTAATACAGCAATGAATTTGATATCTGGTTTGCTCAAAGAAAACATTAATTTTGAGAAGATGTTTGGTGTAGGTGGCAGGCTTAGGCCAAAAGCTGATAATCAAAAAAGACATTCATTCTTCAGATGTAAGAGACTAACTTTTACCAACAACTCAGTGAGCTTGGAAGAGAACCTTGAGCTTCCAGATAAGAATGCAGTCCTGCTGATATATAGAGGGCAGCACTATTGAAACTGAGCAGAGGACCCAACTAAGTTGTGCCCAGACTTATCGCCTACAGAAATTGTGAGATAATAAATGTGTGTTGTTTAAAATTGCTAAGCTTGTAGGAACTTGTTATACTAACAAAATATAGCATATTACTCAACTTGGCTAAGCCGCAGGTTCCTCATTAGTAAACTTAACAGGGGTTGAAAAGAAGAACTATATCAAAATTGAATGTGGAGGTTAGTTAGATGGGCAGTTATTACTAGTGCCAGTTTATAAGGGTCCAATTTACACAATGAAAAAAATCTTTATTCAAATTTTTATTCAAACTTCTTTCAAGGACATTGTGTGGAGAGAGAGAGAGACAGAAAAAGAAAGAGAGAGAAGGAAGAGGGAGAGATCAGATTCCTCAAAGAGCATGAAACATTTTATCTCTAAATTATCTTTTAATAAGAACAAGTTCAGTTACTATCCTAACTTGGTAAAGTGGAATTTGCAAGACAGGTCAGTATTGAAATTGCTTGAGATAATAGGTTCTTCTTCTCCTTTCTCCTTCATACAAAAGATATCATTGTTTTTTTTTTTTGTTTTTTTTTTTTTTGGTTTTGGTTTTTCTCCGGTACCGGGGACCGAACTCAGAACCTTGCGCTTGCCAGGCAGGCGCTTTGCCGCTGAGCTAAATCCCCAGCCCCAAAAGATATCATTCTTATGCTAGTATCCTGCATTGCTGTTAAGAGTTGTTGTCCTGATTAAATGAGTTAACTTATAATAAAGAGTGTTGGGATCATGCCTAACATAACATCAGTATTCAAAATGTTTCTCGTTATTGTATTATTCTTGTCATTGATTTCTTTGTCTCAACAACTTTTGAAGACAAGGGCTATATTTATCTCTCTGTATAGGTAAGGGTTGCACATGTACATTCTCAATAAGCATCAGCTGACTGAACCAGCTTAGCAGAAAAATTCAAGTTGGTTTCTGGGTCATAACAACTAGAGAAAAGAAAATTAGAATGTGTGACTAGTCTGAATCATGTAAAAGAACAAGGGAGGACAAACAATAATTTAAAAAAACCTCCCTGTTAGAGTCTGAATACAGTGATACCTTGGTTGCCCAATGGCTCCAAGCTCAAACTTTCCACTACTAAAATAGCAAACTTCAAAAACACCTGCTCAGTGTTCGTAACTTTGCTAGATAGTTAAGCTGAAAATCTGACTTGAAATAACCTGTGTGGGCTGGGAGTGAGTCACGTGTCACATTTCACCCAGGACACAAAGTGGTGACACTTCAGTCTAAGTGTGGCTCACCCAGACAACATATAGTGCTTGTGTTAGTGTGTTAAAAGATCCCTGCTTTTTTTTTTGCTTTATTTGTATAAAATATTGTATCCATGGCTCCAAAGAAAGTTAGTGATACAAGCAGCAAAACTAAGAGGAAAACTGTGAGAACCACAATATGGTTAAAGAAAGAAATGATTCCAAAATTTGTTAAAGTCCTGGAAAAATGAGTTTATAAGTGTAAGTTTGGGTCTCAGAACCAGTTATTTGGGTTTCCTAAAAGTATGCTCAAATGTCCAACTTTCTGATGTTTGAACATGAATTTGGAATGACCAAAGCAAATCCAAAATCCAGCAGGGCAAACATTAAGTCCTGTAGTTCCATGTGCAGCATCTGAGGTAGTCTGTGGCAATATGTGAACTCTAAAGGGCTTGGATGGCACAGCCAGTGGTTGCAGCTTCCATGGCTTCTCTTTGGGGCCAGCTCTGCTCCCTCCTTGCAGTTTTCCTCAGACAATCCACATTCCCAGCTTCTCCAATATTCTGGTATCTCCAATGCACCTTTGGCTTCACACTTGCAGCCTTACACACTGCTCCATTAGGGGCACAATGTCTGCCAGATCTTCTGAAATGTGAGTGGAAGCCTGCCTGACCCCAAAACTCTTGCATTTTGCATATATCTAAAACCAGCACCACTTGGATGATGCCAAGGTCTGTTGCCAACAGTAGCAGTAGCCTAGCTCCCTTCTTTCTTGGCTGTAGAGCTTGAGTATGAACCAAATCCCAAGGAACAACTTCCCTAGGCCACTGCCATTTCAGAACATGGTGTGCTAGGGCTCTCTTCTCAAAGCAGCCTTCCACTTTTACAATTTTCAGGTTGCAAAGGGTGGAGTCCTGCTGCATTCTTGTGATGCCCCCAGGTCATCTTTTCTATTTTCTTGCTTCTTCTAAGCAATCAAGATTTCCTCTGTTCTACCTTTGCACTCCACAGCTTTACTGGCACTTCCTTTCTGTCCAAACTTCAAATGTTTTAAATCATTCTGCTAGGTTCTTTGCTCTTGATTCTCAACATAAATCTGGCTTAAAGCCTCCAACAGTAGCCACACTACTGCTTCAATATTAGACTGCGTTGATATTTTCTCTGCAAGATTAATTAGTATGCTGCTTTTAATCTCAGTCCCAGGCAAAGTCTCTGGACACAACTGAAATGCACGTAAACTTTCTGCCAAGGCATAACACACACCATCTGGAGTCCAATAGTCAATACAGTGCTTCCCAGCAGAAACCTCCTTAGCCTGGTCTTTACTCGCAGTATTTCTATCACCAGTCTGATCTTCCGAGCTTTGACTAGAATCTACCATCAAGTACAGCCTTAGGTGCCCCAACTCTTACTTTTTCAGGCAGCATTTCCAAATCTTTCCTCCCTTAACTTTGGGCATTGATTATTTTCTCAGCAATGGGGAAAGTAACTAAAACAGGGGAGCAGAACTCACACCCAGGTTGGAGCACTCTTAATCATACCCAGGACTACGCCAAACCAATCACTGGACTAATTGAGTAATCACATACCCTTGATCCCAGCATCATACCCTTAATTCCACCATCACACACTCTAGATCCAGTCACCTCTGAAAAGCACCACCTATGACCACATGAGGCCTTGTGGAGATATCTAGACACAAGCAATAGTTAAGCCATATTACCCCTAAATGCATAGGAAGTGATTACTTCTAATGCATTCATGAGTTGTTACTCATAGGATTTGCCAATAGTATCAATAGGTTTTATTGGCATTCATTTTTTTTGATGGCAAATAATAATTTTCCAATCCTGGAAAGTACCCTATTAACAATACTCTTTTTTCCTTTGATAGCTTAATTAAAAATGAAAATCTAAATTTTGTCATTTCGAAATTTCACCTGTGTTCTTAATTTTGTCAAGAACTCCTAGATAAAAACTTCTAAATCTAAGATACTATGTGCATGGCAGGTTATTTATCTGATCATTTGGAGTTAATCTAAAATAAAGCACAGAGTAATATGCTGCATTTTTAACACTGGGCATACATAGATGGGTTGTCAAACTGAGAAAATACGTAATGCGACAGCTGCACTATGTGGTTTGCCAAAGTCTAATCCCAAATAAATGTTCATTCTCTCCAGTGCAATTAACTGCCCTATACTGGCAGATTTTGCTAGATCATCAATGTAGATTACCTTCCAGCGTTATGAACTAAATACTTACAGGTGTTATATCATCAGTTATAACTTACAAACTTTTGCATTTAGCAAGACAGCCAGGCAAATGAATCATCTTATTTATGAATTATTTATAAGAAATTCACAGCATGCTCCTGGCGTCATCCATGGCCTTTTCCAGGTCATATGACACCAATTAGAGCTGAATTTTAAATTATTCAATAACCTGGATTCTCTTGTCATTTAACATATAGATATCAAGGCAGTAAACAAGTTAAATCTAATGGGCCCTGGAGGTTTAAGCTCCTCCACAGCTCAGCAGCTAAAGCTGTAGGCCATCAGCAGAAGAGAAAATAACAGAATGCAGCAGTCAAACACATTTGCAAGGCTCTAATAACTTATTCTAGTTCCCAGAGGGACTGTAGAACAACTTAGGAATATTGAGTCTAAAAGACATTAAAGTCAATAATTATGAGGTTTAGAAGAATATAGCAATACAGGAGACAAATGGTAATGTGTAAATGGCAGAACACTACCTACAGATAACAGATGCCATTCCAGGTCCTAGGATAGGTATGCCATAGATCTGCCAACATTTTTAACAATAACTACTGGACTCAGAAAAGGCTAAATTTCATATTACTTAATGATTAAAATCTTTAGCAAAAGTTGGAATTTATTGAGTTGCTATTACAGTAATTGACAATATATGCAAGTTAAAGTCAAAAGACTATGAGAAAATTCCAGTAGGAACTCTTATTAGTTCTGTCGAATTAGGCAAGTTACTTTCCCCCTGTTAAGTCGTTTAGCCTGTTCTAAAGAAGAGGGTTGGGTCTGGCGATTTCCATAAATTATGCTATCTTTAAGAGCCAAAAACACAGGGATTGGGCTGTTGTACTCCAAAGAATGAGAGAAAAGAAAAAGGGTTGGATGAGAAATCATACCAGTTAGCATACCAATTCAGCTATCAACTGACAGACCTACAGTAAAGTTACTAAATGTCCTTTGCTTGTATTTCCACAGAAAATTCTGTGTTTTAACTGTTACTGCCTTATTTGACTCATACAGTCAAAGAACTTAATATTCTTTATTTATGCAGTTTGTCACTAAATCTAAAATATACACAATTAAAGATCATATAAGATAAATGAAAAGTTGATTATACTCTAAATAATTTGATGGGATTAAAAAGGGTCAAACATTCACTAAAGAAATATGCAGCAATATTCCTGACTCAAATTGTGTTCAGACAGATGACTACAACTGCAAAAAGAAATGTAAAAGGAGCTTTAAATATGGTTTTGTAAAACTGTGAAAGGAAACAAGCACACAGCTATTTTTATTACTTAATGAAGGCTGTAAAAATGGTAAAGTAATTTTATACCAAAAATTTAGACATACGCAAAGACAAGGTAACACCTGTCTCATCTGCAGAAACGGTGAGAACAATCTCCAAAAATACAAAATGAAAGCAAAACATTTGCAAGAATAAACTCAATTAGAATTGATATTCAATTAGAATGCAGTCAAGGAGATGATTCCTCAGAGCTTCCATCAATTTTCTTGTGGCACCCTGTTGCTGTTTGTAGAGAGCAACCTTGGGCTTGCCGCAGCACTCCCAAGATTGTTCAACCATCTCTCATCTCTCTCCAGTAACAGTCAGGTTCCAGAACTGATATAAGAATCACATGTAGACAGATATTCTAATATAGTTCTTTTTATATGAAGCAAACTACATGAATTAGCATCAAATAAAGGCAAGTTTTAACACAAAGTAATTAGGATAGTTTCTAGAAAATATAAAGGTAACAGTACCTGAACATGACTGTCTTATGGGGAGATCAGAGTTACATTGCATTTATGTTATTGTCTGAGGGGGAAAGTATTTCTATTATATTTTTGCTGTGAACCAGGGAAAAGAAAGCCTGAAAAAACAGTGTTTAAGAAATACCAAGAAGTATAACCAATAGCCTATCTGTGGACAAATAAGAGAGATGGAAAAATCTGATTGTTTATTATGACATCTTTCAGTTACCCTCTCATTGCTGGGATAAAATACTTGACACCCACAAGTTAAAAGAGGAAATGTTTATTTTACTTTAGTTTGTAGAGGTTTCAGTCCATAGTCAGCTGGCTCCAAGGCAGGGAAGCATGGCGCAGGAAAATATATATATATGAGTCCCTACCCTTTCAGGCCACGCTCACAGTGACATACCTCTTCATGCCACGTTTCACCTACCAAAATTACACCCAGAAGTACGCTAAACCAACCAGTGGACTAATCCAATATTATACACCCATGATTCAGTATCATATACCCATGACCCAGTCACTCCCGAAAGCCCCAGCTATGAACACATGAGGCTTTGGGGGGACATCTAAATGTAAACCATAGCATGGGGAGTTTCTAAAGTGAATCAAAATCTTATTATTAAAGAGAAAAGTCTTCCTTAAGTTTCTATATTCACTTCTTAGGTAAAAAATGGCTGAAGACCAAGGATGCCAAAGAGTCTAGTGAGAAGCATTTTTGAAAAATTTCTGCAAGTTAGAGTAGCCCTTTCTTGGAGACAAGACTGTTTTGAATTCTTTCTCCTTTACTTATTCAAGGCCAAATTTTGATTTTTCAAAATCGGATACTGCTCATATGAGTTTCTTGTAAAAACCCATGAGATTTCATTTAGAAATGGTAGGGGGTGGGGGGACAACAACTCAGACAGGTTGAATTTTCTAGTGTTCAAATGCCCTGACTCCTTTTTCTATTCTTCAGAATTGTGTTGATATCACTTCATTTTATTGTGGTGTTGCTATTCCCCTAGCTCAAATTATTTGTGCCCTCCCAGGTATCCCAGAACATTTTATTCATTCCATTATTGTTGAATTTATTTTATCCTGCCATTGTAACTGCTACATATTTTCACAACTCTTGATTTTTCTTGTGTAATTTAAATATTTATTTACACTTCAATTAACAGAAATTGTGAATTCTTTGAGGGTAGACATTGTAAGTGCGTCTTCACTGCTATACCCTCAGTTAAGAGAAGACTAGATGCCCAACAAATAATGGTTTTATACAATTTATTGTATGAAACTTGAGGACTGGGACACTGTTTCTTTCAACCTCATATTTCAGTGATTTTATTCTTTACATACAAAAGATGCTTGAATTGATAAATATTTGTTGAATGAACTAATAAGCAGGATGAATAAAGAGTTGCATGACCCAACTTGTATCTTTAGAACTTGATGGCAACTTAATCTTAAAATCCATTCAATGTATTTTAGGAGTCACTTATCTTATGTAAATATACTTTCTCAGAGTATCAAAAGGTTGAAAAAAGTTCAACAAGCATAAGAAAAACTCCAACTATGTCTGGCATTGCTCACAGGCAATAAATATAGAGATCTAAATGCCTATTTAGTTTAAACTGGTGAAATAGTAAAGTATAAGAGTTTTGGGATAAGAGTTCAAACTTAAAGCACAGATCATCACACTGTTTTCTAAAATGTGCATAAAATGCATAAAAATGATTAAAATAAGAAACTGCATTGAAAGACTATGAAATGTGTGCAAATCAACCTAACATTAGAATAAGCAAACAGGTTATAAGACAGAATGCCTGAACAAAACAGTACTGCTTCAGGATGCCTATTCTGAGTTTAATTTTTCAGTCAGCCTTAACATAAGTGTCTCACCTATGATGAAAATAGATGGCGCATTTTAAGATATATAGTATTATGTTAAAAAAAATGTGTGCGAGTTTGGGACAAACTTTAAAAATGTAAAGTTAATTGTGTTTTCTCCAAATCTTTTTTCAGTTAGTGATGGCATCCAATGTTTGTAAAGACACTACAAAACAAATATCAACCTATAACCATTTTTAAAAAACATAAATATATCCCTTCTGTTCCTTGCTTTGGATGCTGAACTGGTACAAAATATAAGAAGGAATTACGATGCTGCTCATTTTGGGAGTTATAGTTTTTTAATGATTATTAGATGGAAGAGACACAAGAAGAGACAAAACTTTTTCAGCCAAAAATCAAACCTTATATATTGGTCTAACAATAGAAGAGAATAGAATATATAAACAATATTACTGATAAACACTTTCAGAATCATGATCTTTCCTCTCTATAATCTTAAACCTTTGGAGGGGAAGGAAGGATGAGAATCTAGTAGTACCTGCCATATAATACGTTAGGTGTCTGGAATACAAGGCTTGATAGACTGATTCCCAACATTTATGACCCTCAACTTTTGGCTAAGAGGGGAAAATATTTTATGTGAGAAGATCTATCGAAAGTGTGATGATCAAAAAACAGCAGCAAGAGATTAGTTTTGCCTTTACTTGTATCAGGAGAAATAGGGAAGGATTCATAGCAAAGTTAGTGTTTAAATTTTGGGAGGCAAGTTGGAGTAATTAATGATAAAGGTATATGAGGGTATGTAGGATAGGGCATTTCATGAAACTGGAAAATATGAGTAGTAGGACAGGAACTATGAAAATTAATATGTTTGATGAAGTCTAAGGAGTCCAGAGTGTGGTGGTGAATGGATGAAGCAAAAAACCAGGTCAAGGTCAGGATAAAAATGGTATTAGTGCCAGTTAGAATGGTTTGGTTTGTGACCATGACAGTAAAATGCTAAAACCACAGTATGTTATTTACTGAGATGTTCTGGCTAAAGAAGAAATGGATTTACATAAATTTAACTAATATTTACACATAAATATAAAGAAATATGTTAAAAACTGTAAGAAGTCTTTGAAAGAAAGTACAAAATTTATAAAGTGATAAAAGCAGTGTACAACATTCACATATAAACATAACTGTTTTGCAGGCTTCATATAAAATAGAACTTTGCCTTGCTAAGAATAAAAAGATCACACACAATGGCTGAAACACTAGTAAGAGACAGCAGGGAAGATGACCTCATGTATATGCAGAATCTAAAAATGCTGAACTTATACAAGTTAACAGTAGAGTAGTCGTGACTAGAGGATATGGAGATAAGAGGAAAGGAAGGGGTGGGCAAAGATTAGCCAAAGGGTACTAAGTTATAATTCAATAGCTATATAAGAGAAATGAACTGTAGTGTTCTATTGTATAGTAGAACTATACATAACTATAAATAATGATACATATATTTTTAAAATGCTAGAAGGATTTTGAATGTTCTTGCCACAAAGAAATTATAAAGTGTAAGATGGCTTACCTTGATTTGAACATTACTCAATATATGTCTCAACTGAAACATCACATAGTACTCCATAATTATTATGCATCAATTTAAATGTGTGCATGGAAATGGTGGTTGGATCTGAAGCACGAAGTAGCACAGGTACCACTTTTTATGACACTACAGCTCAATGTGGCTATGCAAAAACTAGTGACATGGAAAACAGATGCATATAATAAAACTAGTAAATGATCTTTCATTGTAAACTAACAGAATGCACATATACTGCTAGTGTAGCAATTTAACATCAGGATGATATGAAGAAGATATATTTTTTAGCTTCATTGTTGATAAACATAGAATTTTTGAACTATACAAAACTATAAGTGTTTGCATTGTCCATACATATGGACTGAAATTTAAGTTTTGTGCAGGAATGTGTTCTGACAGTATAGTAGTAAGAGGAAAAGATTTTAGAGTATGCATTGGAATATAAACATTGATTCCTTCATCTAAAAAAGTTTATTATTAAAAATTTGTTAAATTAAACAGTACATCTAGTTAAAAATGGATTTCACAAAGGCAGATGCATAAAATTAGGATTATTTATCCCAAATTATTTAAAACAACCATTAATAACTTTTATTATGTGCTGAGGTGTGATAGTTATATGGTAGAAGAGTTAAAGTCTGTTGAGACTTTTTGAACGGAACTTCGTTGTTCTGCATAGCCACCCAAAGATATTTTTGGTCTCCAACTTTAATAGGATAGAACTAGACAGATAAGCTGCTAAGTTTAGTATTTGTTTTAACTGATTCTTAATCAATACTTGCATTCTGAAAATCTAATGTGATCTTCAAAGACAGAGAAGACTGAAGAGCAAAATGAATGGTGGTAGTTTGGAAGAGCAAAGGCACTAAAGATTGTCATGTCATATACCATCATTTCAATGATGTAAATGATGATATTGATACTGTGCACCTGGGAAAAATTAGCATGGACCTCCCTTCAAATTTGATGTTTTCAATTTTATTTTCCATCAAAAGAAGATTCATAAACAGAAAATCAATTTCCTTACTGGAAGAATTTAACTGTAATTTATACGATAAATTGTTGAAACTACCTAATAATAAAGGATTGGAGATAAATTCTGGAAATACAATCACTTCCATTATTTTGGACAAAAAATTAAAAGACTGAATATTCAGAGTCTACTGAAATTGCTTGAAAACCTTCTCTTCCATTTCTTGCAATATACCCTTGTAAGAGCATTTGTTTTCATATAACAATAAAACAAAGAAAGCATTTAAATATTATCTACTACTGCATCATTATTATCACCCCCCAAAAGTCTGCAAGGCTACTGATCTAGGAGCAAACTTGTATATCAGATTTAAAGCTCTAAATATTAATATATCTAGTGCTATCAACATATGTGGTGCTTGTTCAAAATATGTGCAGGATTTATTATGGGATAATTATGATTTTTCCATGTAATTTTTTTAGTTATAACTGCAAGCAAGAAGTTATAAGATTCAAGTTTTTATATTTCCTTTATTTGTAATGCATTTGTTCAGGTTATTTACTAAAATATATGGTTGTGAAAACTATAATGAAACTTTGTCATTTATTATATCTTCTAGTATTTCACTTGTAAAAAATTTTACAGAAGCTTTAGTCCATGACAGTTAGAAAAAAATTCTAACTTTCCTTGGTCTTTCATCACAGTTTGGCTTGAGAAATACTGATCTAAATTATTTAGAATCCAATCAGTTTTGCTACAGGATTGTTGAAAAACTAGTTTGTTCCAATGCAATTTATATATTAGGGAACAAGACAAACATAGTGAAATTTCATATTACTTATATACAATCAATTCCTTCTGTGACAATCACTATGTAAACACAGAAAACTAAACACAGCTGAGCTAGCCATGTCAGCACTTAGACAATACACAAATATGAAACAACTATCAGGTATTGTCCCTCCTGTGTTATACCAGGTTTGTGCTTGGCAATTTTCTCTTTTTGCGGGGGCGGGCACCAGGTATCGAACTCAGGAGCTCACACTTGCTAGGCAGGTTGAGCTATATCCCCAGTGGCAATTCTTTCACACTTGTGTGAACTTTTCAATACAAGGTAACACTCAGTCAACATACCGCAAATGTCTGAATATCTTGGTTCCAAAACACCAAGCAGTACATGTAAAAGAAAAACTTCAAGCACTGAAGAGAAGCTTAAACTAATAAAATTTTCTAAAAGAAACAACAGAGCTATCTCCAGAACAACAAGTGGACAATTCTGTAAAAATAAAAACACACAAAGCTTACAGCTTACAGAACTAAAGAACTCTATACATTGAATTAAATTTTCAATTTTGAGGAAGCAGGTATCATTATAAAGATATATCTCAAAAGACCTACATCTCAAATGCAGAAAAAAATGCTTCATAGGACTTAAGGCCAAAAGATTACTTAACTGAGATTTTTGATCAATACCCAGATCAATCTGCTGCAGAAAGTATTAAACTTTCCTTGTTTCTCATAACCTTACTTCTACACTTGGAACTCACAAGTTGCAACTCTTACAGCATGCACTTTAACAAGCAAACATCAGGTATTATTGCTATATTTATTGGTTATGCATTTATTTTTAACATTTAACATATGTAAGATTTTGTTAGTATTTTTATTTTTTATTAGTAGATGTGTACAGTAAATTCCTTGTGCTGAGTTGGTATATGTATATAACACATTTTAATTCCTTTTTTCATACTCTTTCCTTCTCTCCCTCCCCTCCTTCCATCTTTTATTAGACCTTTATTTTTAAAGAGTTGCTTTAAAATTTTGACTTTTGTGATCAAGGCATGTGATCCCTACATGCCTTACATTTTTTATTATATCATTTTGCATAGCATGTTTATATTTAGAAATACATGTCACCATTGGGTGTGGTGGCACATGCCTGTAAGCTCAACTACTGGGGAGACTAAAGCAGGAAGATCCAAGTTCAAGGTCAGTCTGAGCAACTTAGGAACGTGGACCTGATCAGACCAGACCAAACTGGACTGGACGGGACCAGACTGGACCGCACTGAACCGAACCAAACCAGAAAGAAAAAAAGAGCAAAGTTACATTATAAAACTTAACGTATTCTTATCTTCCTCATTTTCCTACTATCTCCAGTTGGGAGACAATGGATAAGATCCACAGTGTCTTTGAAAAAATGTCTGCATTCCCCACAATTCCAGAGACTATTGCTATATGTTAAAGGTGAAAAGTGATACTAAAAAAAATGTCTAGAAATTCTCTCTACTCGGCCCTCAAAAAATGAATGTTAAAATAGAATTTTAAATAAAGCTAGGTGGCAAAATACTTGGAAGTGTTAGTCCATAATTTATGAAATTACAAGCAATAGTTACCCTGATGCTTGACTTCTGAAAGATATATGTCACTTTATAGCACAGCTCACTGGTTGGGGCAAGCAGCTGACTAGCAAACAAATTTAACAGGAATACTGGGAAATGAGATAGTAAAAGGAATCTCTATAAGATCTGTGTATTCCTAATGGTCTAGAAGGCAATATCCACATTCGAGGTGGGCCACACATTTAGTACAGACTAGAGAGTCCTTAACTACTATATGTATCTTTCTGTTTGAATGTGACAGGTTGCTCACATACAGACAAGAGATAAGATGGCATGGCAAAAACTAAAGGCATTCCCCAACTCACAGATTCACTAACAAAGGGTAGAAGTCAGAGTGACTCAAGTTGTATGAGCCTACCCTACTGTCAATAATTAGCTATTTCCAACACAATTTGTTCTATTTTTTTAATTTTAAAAAATAAAAGAAGGGAAATATATTAACGGACAGACATCCATTTACAAAATAGCATAAGAGCGATACAAACAAAACAGAGTTACAGACAAAGTTGTAGGAAATTAACCATGGTTGTTGTATTACTTATTGATATCTTCAAAGCTCCAACACAATTTGTAATAGACAGATCTTAGAAACAACTCAAATGCCCATAGACAAAATAGTGGTTAAAAAGATATGGTCTTTCTGTACAATGGAGTACTACTCAGGCATAAAGAAGGATAAGCTTAAGTCTTTTATAGTTAAATGGATGCAACTTAGCACCATACTCATAAATGAAATAAACCAGTCACATGTGTAAACATCATATTGTCTCCCTAGTATGAGAAGCTGAAAGAGTAAATAAAATCCAAAATGTACAATATTGTAAATTGGGAAGAAACTTCAAAAGGAAAGAGAAACTGGGATGTGGGGATGGAGAAAAGAAGGAAGGAAAAAACAAAAAGAAAAACAATAATATGTATATATACAAGATAGTTAAGATAGTTACACTACTAATTTCTCTTAGTTCATTAAAAAAAGGATTGTGCTAATATTGTTTGGACAATTAAATACTCGTATCTTGTATTCTGAGTAACTAATTTAAAGATTAACAATATACAATGTATTAACCATTGTTCCCTCCATTATCTTGTTTTGAAATTTTATTTTTTTTTCTCTTTAAAATTAAAAAAAAAAATAATTAGCTAGTTGGCTCAGGGTTTTCCTCTATTAAATTCAGCTTTTTTTTCTTTTAAAGGCTGAATACAGATACCTGAGGACACAGTAGGAGAGATAAACCCTACAGCATAAATCCAGGAGAGTCAAGAGACAAACACACAAATAGTATCAACAATGTATAAAAGAAGGGATAAGGTTGGGGCTGGGGATTTAGCTCAGCGGCACAGCGCCTGCCTGGCAAGCGCAAAGTCATGAGTTTGATTCCTGGTACCGGAAAAAAACCAAAACCCAAAAATAAATAAATAAATAAAAATAATAATAATAAAAAGAAGTAGGGCTACTGCAATACGTTATATGAGATGTCCAGGTTTAATAAACAATTATAAAAATACAAAGAAATGGGAGTGACACATATTAAGAAAAAAATAGAAACTGAAGAGAGCTAAATAACGGACATAAAAAGACTTCAAACTGGCTATTATAAATATGATAAAAGATCTGAAGAAAATCAGGTTGAAAGAATTAAAGTTAAGTATAACAACAAATAGAGAATCTCAATAGAAAGACATGGTTGAAAGCAAAAAAGTAAAACAAAAACAAATGGAGATGCCAGAATTGAAACGTAAAAAAATGAAGTAAAAAAATTCATTAGGTGGTCTCAACAGCAGATGTAAAACAGAAGTTAGAATAAGTACATTTGGGGCCGGTGAGATAGCTTAGCAGCACAGCGCCTGCCTGGCAAGCACAAGGTCCAGAGTTCAATTCCCAGTACCAAAAAAACAAAACAAAACAAACCCCAAAACAGAAAAACAAAAACAAAAACTAGAATAAGTACATTTAAAGGCAGACCAGTAGGGATTATCTTATCTGAAGAGCAGAAACAAAAAGGAAAGATGGGGGCTGGGGATTTAGCTCAGCAGCACAGCGAATGCCTGGCAAGCACAAGGTCATGAGTTCGATTCCTGGTACTGGAAAAAAACAAAACAAAACAAAACAAAAAAAAGAATGATGAAAAATCAAAGACCTGTGGGATACCAAGCACACTGGATATACAGACATGTGGCACACAGTGATATTCTAATCAATGACAGACTGCAAATAGAACAGTAGTCTCATTAGACTATAATAAAGCTATCATAGTCAGTGTAATCTCATAGTATAATGCATTATTTTAAGTTTATGGTAATGTATAAACAAATCTATTGCACTGCTAGTCATATAAGAACATATCATATACAATTATGTACTATACATAATGCTTGATATAAAAAATTTGTTACTGGTTTATGTATTCATTATATTATACTATTTATCATTATTTTAGAGCATACTTCTTCCACTTATTGAAAAATATTTATTACAAAACACTATGCAGTTATGCTGGCAGCAGCTTCATACACTTGTGTGCATCGCAAGGTCATGTTAAATGACTGACATATATACAATCTAGTTATATATATATAAACCCCGTGATACCTGCAAAATTAAAAATTGCCTAAAGAGGCATTTCTCAATATTCATCTTCATCATTAAATAATGCATGACTATACATGATATGGGAGTCCCACAAAGAGGAGAGATAAAGGGACAGAAAAATATATCCAGCACTAATCCTACTGCAGGCTTGGTGGGGTTACCAAGCACATATCTGGGCTCTGACTTGGACACTACCACAGAACTATGGACAGCAGAGGAACTTTATATTTTTTCCTTTTTCTTTATTTCATTTTCCTTTTTCTGTCAGGCTTTTTCTACCTTCTTTTAATTTTTATTGCCTATTTTGCTCACCTCTGCTCTCTCTTCCCTCAATTTTCTTTTTTTTTTGATATTTTGAAGCAGGTGAACACTCTCTCTAGTCCTTCTGGTTTGTTTCAATATTCTTTTACATTCTCTGTCATTTTCTCAACTGTCCTTTTCTCCAGTTTTCCAAAGCTTGGGTGATCATCCTTTGTACACCAGCCTGTCTTCTACTATGTTTCTCTTCATTTATCTCTCTGCTTTGTCCCCCACCCCCTCTTAAGTATCCACTCCACAGGGTAAAAATCAGTCAACTAAGGGGAAACCTGTTACATACAAGTTCCTGGTTTATGATGGGTTTTGTTATATAACTGTACATCTCTTGTGGTTAAAGGTACCAAACTGATAGCTATCACAGTTTGTCAGTTTCTAGGCTATGCATGAGGTTACTGTTATTGCTAATTGTACTACTTTGCCAGGGTCTCATACCTGTTATAACCTGTTGTTCTCCCTTGTACGATAACACTGTGATTATTTGGGGTCATAACCATCACTATAATCAGGACCCAAAGGACTGGGGCTGGGCCAAACAGAAAGAAACTTCTTATCCCTAATAAATCAGAAGGTAGGACCTTGGAACAGACACAAAGAGCGAAAATCAGCTGCACATAGATGATATCTCTGAGGAGTAGATGTTTTCGCTCAAATCAGCTGCACATATATGATACCTCTGAGGAGTAGACACTTTCTAGGGAAGCCTCAATACTAGTGATGAAGCTATTTCTATCAGAGGCAATTTACAAGCATCAACACAGAAAACAAATTAAAATAAAAAAATATAAAGTGACAGGATGCAGAAGCAAAATATAACTGCAGACCTCCAGACTATTCAGGACAAATCTAGGGGACAATAAGATAGAGAAGTCAGAAGTCACCTCCTTGAACTAACTGAGATAAATAAAATAATAGATGAATGAGAAATAAAATAACAGATGAATGAGGTTACAGAGAAAATCAGATTAGAAATGATCTCTCAGGTAGAAAAAGATGATAATCAAAATGAAGGACCTGCCCAGTCAACATAGAGTAGACACAAATAAAAAAAAGAGAAGCATAGAAAAATGATGGAAACCATGAATGCCAAGCACACAAGAAAGAAACAGAATTTATGAAACATTCAAACAGATATCCAGGAGATTAAAAATGCCACTGAAAGTATATGCAGCTGATTCCACCAAGGTGAGGACAGAATATCAGACCTCAAAAACAGGATTGTGGTCAGTGACCACAAAAAAAAGATTTCTTAAATATAGCAAGTGAGTATGAAAACTGAAGCCAATACCATCAAAATGATGCAAAGAAAACTAATGTATTATTCATCAGTCAGTCTGAAAACAGGAGAGAGCACAAATGCCAGAAAAACCATGTTCACAGAAGTAATTGCAGGAAACTTCCCAAACATGGGGAAAAAATTGACATACAAAGAAGGGCAGCATAGAGAACTCCAATTAGCCATGATCCAAACAAATCTACAGCAAGGCCTGTTATAGTGAAAATTCCAGAAATTCAGCACAAAGATGAAATATTTAGAAAGTTGTTAGAGAAAACAAACAAACCACCTATAAAGGAAAGTCCATCAGAATCATAGCAGACTTAGCACAAACTCTCAAGTCAAGGAGAGCTTGGAGTGAAGTATTTCTAGTCCTGAAAGAAAACAACCTCCAACACAGATTAATATTCCCTGCAAAACTGTCATTCAATATCAATGGAGAAATACGCTATTCCATGACAAAGAACAACTGAAGAAATCCATGACTACCAAACCAGCTGTACAAAATGTTCTGAAGGCTATTTTAGAAAAAGGTAATGAAGACCACAACCCCAACAACATGAATAGAAAGAAACCAAAAGGCAAGGCAAGCAATTAAATACAGGGGAAAGAAAGGGAATCAGTAACAGGAAAATAACATGAAAGAGAGAAGCCAATACATATCAGGTATCGCAATCAATGTAAATGGTCTCAATTTCACCAATCAAAAGAAAGAGACTGGCAGAATGGATCATGAAATAAGATCCAACAATATGCTGCATACAGGAAAACACAATTAACTAAAAAAAAGTCAGAGACTGTAAATCAAAGGACAGAAAACAATACTTCCTGTGATACAAACTGAGAAAAAAGTAGGGGTAGCTATTCTAATTGTAGACAAAGTCAACTTCAACCCAAGACTGATCAAAAGAGAAAAAGAAGGTCACTACATACTTGTTAAGGGAAAACTCTAAGGGGAAGAGATAACAATCATAAATATATACGCACCAAATACCAGCAAACCCAACTATATAAAACAAATATTAATGGATATGAAAGACCAAAAACGCACTATCACAATTTAATGGAGGATGTAAATACCCCACTGTCACAAATAGAAAGATCAAATGGACAAAAACATCAACAAAGAAATATCAGAACTAAACCAAACCTATGAACAAATGGACTTAGTAGATGTCTACAGAGTATTCCACCACACAACACTGGAATATGAATTCTTCTTAGCTGCATATGAGACATTCTCTAAAATACAACATCTACTGGCTCATAGAAGATGCTTAAATAAATGCAAAGGAATTGAAATTATCCCATGCGTGTTATTAGATCATACTGCAATGAAACTGGAAATCATTAACAAAAGAAATCACAAAAACTTCATTAACACATGGAAATTAAATAACACCCTCCTGAAAAACCAATGGATCATAGATGAAATTAAAGAAATGAAACAGTATCTACAAATAAATTGTAATGCTGATAAAACACACTGGAACCTACAGAATGCAATGAAATCAGTCCTAAGAGGGAAGTTTATAGCTGTGAATTCCTACATCATGAAAATAGAATGAAACTGAGTATGGTGGTTCATGCCTGTAATCCCTAGACTTAGGAGGTTGAGGCAGGAGGATCACTTTGAGCTAGAGGCCAGCCTAGGCTACATAGTGAGTTCACAGCCAGCCTGGACTACAGAACAAGACCCTGTCTCAAAAAAACAAACTGAACCAAACAGAACAAGCTCAAATAAACAACATAATGTTGAATCTCAAACTTCTGCAAAAAGAACAAGTCAAGCCCAAAGACGTATGTGGGAGGAAATCACAAGATCAGAGCAGAAATTAATGTAACACAGACTAAGAAAACAATACAAAGAATCAGTGAATTCGAGGTGGTTCTTTGAAACATTCAATAAAATTGATAAACTCTTAGCCAACCTTTTCAAAAATGGAAAGAAATGACTGAAATTCATTAATTTCACTAGGAATGAAAAGGGTGAAATCACAACGGATCCTGCAGAAATCCAGAAGATCATCTATACCTATTTTGAGAACTTGTACTCTAAATAAGGTAGAAAATGCAGAATAAATGGACAGATTCCAAGATACATATGAATTACCAAAGCTGAATCAAGAAGATATGAAAATTCTAAATAATATCAGTCAATGAAATTGAATGTGTAATTAAAAACCTACAAACAATGAAAAACCCAGGCCCTGACAGATTGACTGCTGAATTCTATAAGAAATTTAGAGATGCTCTAATGCTGTTACCCCACAAACTCTTTAATGAAACTGAAAGGGAAGCAATACTCCCAAAGTCATTCCTGGAAGTAAGCATTACCCAGATATCAAAACGAGAGAAGAAGCCAATAAAAAAGAACTTCAGGCCAAACTCTAGTAAACAGAGATAAAAAATACTCAGTAAGAGACTGGCAAACAAAATGCAGCAAATCATCAAGATTATACACCTTGACCAAGTAGGATTCATCCCAGGGATGCAGGAATAGTTCAACATGCACAAATCAATAAATGTAATACACCCTAACAACAGAACCAAAGATAAAAACCATATGATCATCTCAATAAATGTAGAAAAAGCATTTGACAAAATCCAACACCCATTCATGATAAAAGCTCTATAGAAAATTGGAATAGATGGTCTTTCTCTCAATCAGGTAAAGGTAATCTATGACAAACCAACAGCCAACATTGTACTAAATGGTCAAAAACTGAAAGCATTCACTCTAAACTCAAGAACAAGACATGGATGTCCACTATCACCACTTCTATTCCATATAGTTCTGGAAACATTAGCGAGAGAAATTAGACAAGAGTAAGATATAAAAGGAACAATGATATGAAAGGGAGAAGTTAAATTATCATTATTTGCAGATGACATGATACTGTACTCATAAGACCCCCAAAACACCACAAAAGGACTTGTAGATTTAATAACAAAATTCAGGTCTGGGGATTTAGCTCAGCGGCAAAGCACCTGCCTGGCAAGCGCAAGGTCGTGAGTTCGGTTCCCGGTACCGGAGAAAAACAAAAACAAAAACAACAACAACAAAAAAATTCAGTCATGTAGCTCGATGCAAGATCTATACTCAAAAACCAGTAGCACTCCTGTACACAAACAACAAACCTGGAAATTAGGGAAACCACAGCTTTCATAATAGCCACAAAAAAAAAAAAATACTTAGGCATCAATCTAACAAAGGAAGTAAAAAAATTTTTACAATGAAAATTACAGTACTCTGAAAAAGAAAACCAAAAAGGATATCAGAAAATGGAAAAATATCCCTTATTCTTCAGTAGGAAGAACCAATATAGTGAAAATGGCCATACTCTGAAAATTGTTATACAGATTTAAATCAAGTCCAGTGAAAATACCAACAGCATACTTCACAGAATTAGTGAAAACAATTCAAGTGTACTTGGAACCAGAAGAGACTTAGAATAGCAAAAAGCATTCTGGACAACAAAGGCAAAGGAGGAAGCAACACTATTCCTCACTTTAAATCCTACTACAAAGCTACTGTGTTAAAAAGAGCATGGTACTGGCAAGAAAACAGAACTGAGGATCAATGAAACAGATTAGAAGATGCAGAAACAACTCCAACCTTATCTTTGAGAAAGGTACCAAACACACTCACTGTAATAAAGATAGCCTCTTTAATAAATGCTGGAAAAACTGTCTTTGCATATGCTGAAGACAAAAATTAGACCCTTATCTCTCATCATCCACTAAACTAAAATCAAAATGGACCAAAGATCTAAATATAAAAACAGAAACACTACATCTGCAGGAAAATAGGTAGAACTCTTTAAGATATAGGTATTGGCAGAGATTTTATGAACAAAACACAGACTGCAAGGGAAATATTATGAAGAATCAAGCACTGGGATCTTGTCTTATTAACAAGCTTTTCCACAGAAAAAGATATTACTGACAGAGTGAAGAAACAACCTACAAAGTGGGAAAAAAATTTTGTCAGCTATTCCTGAAACAAGGGAGTAAAATCTAAAATATAAAGAAGTCAAAATAATCAGACTCTCCCAATTTAAAGACCCAGTCCAAAAATGGGCACCTGAAATTAACAGACACTCCTCAGATGAAGAAGGAGAAATGGCAGATAAATATATGAAAAAATGTTCAACATCACCAGTCACTGGAGAGATGCAAATTAAAACAATGTTGAGATTCCACCTCACTCCAGAAAGAATGGCAATTATCAAGAAATCAACCAATAACAAATGCTAGTGGGGATGTGTGGAAAAGGAAACTTTCCCCACTGTTGGTGGGAGTGTACACTGATACAACCACTGTAGAAATCAGTGTGAAGATTTCTCAAAAAACTAGAACTACAGGTTGCATTTGACCCAGCTGTTCCCCTTTTTGGTATCTTTCAAAAGGAATTAAATGCATCATACCATACCAATATATGTACACTGACATTTACAGTAGCATAGTTTGTAATAGCTAAATCTTGGAAATAGCCCAAATGCCCACCAACTGATGAATGGATAAAGATGTAGTGTTTTTATAATGGAGTATTATTTTGTTTGTTTGTTTTTGATAGTGGGAATTGAATTCAGGACCTTGCGCTTGCCAGGGAGGTGCTTATGCCACTGAGCTATATCCCTGGCCCAAAATTGAGTATTATTATCAAGCCTTAAAGAAGGATAAACTTGAGACATTTATAGGTAAATGGATGGACCTTGAGACCATACTCTTAAGTGAAGTAAATCAAACAGATGTGTAAATATTGCCATTGCTTCTCTGGTAGGAGAAACTGAAACTGTAAGTGCAAATAAGGTTCAGAATGTATACTAGATATTATGAAATAGGAAGAAAATGCTCAAATGGGAAGGGGAACGAGGGAGAGGGGAGTGGGAAAGGAAGTGAAAAGGAAAATACATAGAAAAGAAGGAAAAATGGAAACAAAGCTTTTGTAAATGAGGAGGGGACAAGGGATTGAAGGGAAAAGGGAAAACAGGTACAAAGTCCTTAACATGAAAGTGATCATTATGTATATTTAAAATGTACCAATAAACTTAATATAAGAAAAGCAATATTATTTGGCAAGAAAAGGGATTAATTGCTGATAAATGCTACAGTGAGAATAAGTCTAAAAATCATGATGCTAACAGAAACAGCAAATGTAAATGGCTAGTATATGATTTGATTTATATGAAATGTCCAAAAAGAGCAAATCCCTAGATGCAGAAAGCACGTTAGTGCTTACCTGAGCCTGAGGGTAGGAGTAGGAATGCCTGGAAATGGGCAATAGAAAACCTCTGGGGGTGATCAAATGTTAGGAAACTGGATTGTGGTGATGGTTACATACTTACTAAAAATTCAGAATTATACATTTCAGTGAGTGACTTTTATAGTAAAGCTGTTGTTAAAAGACAGCATTTGTTTACTTACTAATATGTGACAAATATATAAAACGTATAAAGTGCTGTTCTGGGTACTGTGGAATCAGCAGTGAATGCAAACAGTCTATTCCCACCCAAATTTTAGAGGAAAGAACTGACAACTAAAGTAGGTCACTAGTAAGTAATAAGAGAAATAAGGCTATTTGACTAAGAGTAAAGTGAATGATACATTCTAAATGAAATCTTACAACCTCTGCTACTTGTATTAATATATCTGCCATCTTTGCAAATAATTATTTAGAGCTACAATAATATCTACTGAAAAAAGATCCCGTGGGCAATCTGTCATTAATGTGGGAAAGCCACATTTGAATATTATAATTTTATCTTGTTTAAGATCAGCCTTTAGAGTCTGTTGGCTGGAAAGTCATTTAAGGAGGGATTTGTTACATAAGGCAATATAAAACATGCTTATGGTAATATAAAAAGTGAATAATATAGTTTGTAGAAAACAGGTAGAAAGAAGTAAAGGTAATTATAAGGACAAGAAAAACTACAAGCACTTCAAATAGTGGGCTGGATGTTGCTTTCTTTTTTTTTTTTGTTTTTATTTTAAGGATAAAAGGAGGGAAACATTAACAGACATACAACATTTTACAACATATCACAAGCACAATACAGACAATACAGAGTTACAAACAAAGTGGTAGGGAATTAACAATGGTGGCTGTATTACATATTGATATCTTCAAAGTGGCTTCTCATGAAAACAGATATAGACATGCAATATGCTTTCTTTACTGCTAAGAGTGATGATGAAAATTTACATAAAAGCTACTGGAAGAATATTTATAGTATAGTTTTTAGGATCTGAAAATCCTTTTAAGTTATCATATGCTATAAAATTTTTGGATATTTGGCTGAGGGCAATATTAAGATGATTATTTAGTTGTTTTATTATTTCCAAGATTAAAGAGCACAAAAATAAGTTTGTTAATCTAGACTAAACATGAACTAGAAAGTAAGAGAAAACCTGCTGGAAGAGCACTGTCCTAATACACTACTGCAATTATCTATGTATGTGTGCGTGTGTGTAAATAATCTCATAAACTTGGGCTCTTATGCCGCTTTTCAAGTGGAAAGAGACAGTGAACGTGGGCATTTAAAAGAGGAAAGATAGCTCATGCAGTGACTCCAAATAAAAAGAGCAGGTGGCTGCAAGCACGGACCAATACTCTTCATGTTTTTGCATGTGCAAAGAAAAACTAATCAACCCAAATTGTATGGAATATCTGCCCGTGCCAAATGTCATCATCTGTTCAGCACAGGCCATCTGTCCTAATGAATTGTATGTAAAGTGTTTGCACTAAGCAGTCACTCCTATGTTAACTGGAACAACTTCAGTACAGAGAAACAGCATCCAGGGTCTACCAGGCTTATTAAATACGTGTTAATCATCTAGTAGTGTAAATAACACCATACCCTGCTTTTATTACTCTAACAAAAACTTACTTTTGCATTCTTACATCTGGTAATCTGAGCAACTTCACTGAAGATAACAATATATAAAATAACAAACATTGTTAATTCCTACCATTTTGTTTTGAAATTCTGTATCGTTTTCACTGTTTTTGGGTTGTTTTTTTTTGTCTTTGTTGTTGTTATTTTGTTATTTTTTATCCTCTTTAAAACAAGAAAAAAAAACTTTCTTTTACACAGGGAAGGGTAGGACAGTGTGCTTCTTTCTGAATAGTACTGGAACTTGGATGTTACAAAACAATTTTATCTTTCAGTGTGCTCCAGACATCATTCAAACCCCATGTCGTTTCTTTCATAGACCAACTGTTTGAACAAAGGTGCTAGGCAACACCAAGCACGTTTATAATCAAATGTCTACATAATAAAGTGATTTTTTTTTTCCCCCCTTTGGCATTACTGGAAAAACAGAAGTAGTCATTAAGATAAGACCTTCCTAATGTTTTGAAACCCAAATCTGACTCTTAACAAATTTTTTCTTCTCTGTAGGCTGGGGAGAAAGCTAAAGTGGCATGAAGTGAGAGAGTAACAGAGAATTGAGAAGAGAGAGAAAGGAGGAGTAAGGAGGGATAAAGAGCAGTAACTTAAACCAGAAAAACTAGCAAAAAAAATTTATCACTTTAGTACATTTCACACTGATTTTTAAAAATTCTTTTAGGCTTAAATGACTCATTTGTGTTGCAAATAGCGTATCTGATCTCACCCTAAACCAAAATTAAACTCTCTCATCAACACAAATAACAAAAAAAAATAACGTATGAATGGATAAAAATAAGAGGAACAGATTGTGGACGTGAAGACAAACTTTTCATTTGCTATTTTTTTGCTGTAAAATAGTATTTATTTCTTCATGTTCCTATTGTACGTTGCTAGTGGTCTTTCAGTATCCACAACAGAGTGGTTCCAGGAAACCCCAAATATCAAAATCCTGAGATCCTCAAGTTCCTTTTAAAAATGGCATAGTGTCTGAGTACAACCTGTACACATTCCCTTGTGTATTTTAAATAATCCCCATATTATTTATGACACCTAATACAATGTAAATGCTATATAAATAATTATTGTATTCCTTAGGGAAAATTTCTACAGAAAGTTTAGTTCAGACACTATTTTTTTTAACATATTTTTAATCCGTGGTTAGTTGAATCTGCGGATGAAGAGTCCAAAGAAATGGACGACCAAAGTATAGAGAATTAACACTCGTGTGTGTGTGTGTGTGTGTGTGTGTGAGCACACATCTTGAATCCTGTGACCTTCCTAAACTCTAGGTTTTTGAAGATTCTTTGCGACAGTCATATCTGTCAACGGAAAGTTTTATTTCTTCTTTTTCAATCTTTTATTTCCTTTTACTGCCATATTTATGCTGACCAGGATTTCCAGTAAAATAGTGAACTGGAGAGAGGTTACGAGTAGACATTCTTGCCTTGTTCTCATTCATGGAAGAAAACTTTCATTCCTTGACCTTTAAGTATGATGCTACCTGTCGTTTGTTTCAATTATGTTTTTCCTTTTATGGACAGTGGAATTTGCTAATTTTGGGGGGAATTTCTGCAATATGTTCATGAGGTAAATTCGTCTACAGTTTTCTTTTTCCTTTGTCCATCCTTTACTGTTTACTGTCTGTCTGACTTGGATAATCAGGTGAACTCCTGCTTCATAAATGTGGAAAGTGTTTCGTCATCTTCCAAGTTCTGATCCACTGAATTGACTGCTTCCCAGTGTCGCTGATCTGGTTTTCCCACTATTAACAGGTGGGGAAAACATCGCGCTGAAGTCCAGCATGTCGCTCAGCTCCACGTCTGTCACTATCGCGGACATGAGCTGCTGTTGCGGGTTCGTCTTCTGCCGCTTCTCGCGGTTCCCACGCAGAGGAATGCGGCTGAGCTAGAAACCCGAGGCCCAGAGTGCGAGTCTGCCCGCGGGGGAGGACAAGGGTTGCTGGCCCGCGGGCCCACGCGTCCCGCCACTGCGATAGGGGCGCAGAAGCGATGACTCCCAGTTTTCAAGCCCTTCCAGGCCCGGCCTCTGGAGGCCCTTGGAGCCCCAGGAAGTGTTTTCATTTCTTCACTTCATACAATGGGATTTTTCAGCTTTGGCCTCCTCCTGTATATACCTAAATATCTACAGCTGATCCTCCTTTTGAGAATACTAGAACAAATTCATTTGCTCTAAAGTAAATACTTTCCATCTATAAATTACTTCATTCTTAAAGGTCTGTGCCTTGATGGTCTACACATGACTAAGAAAAGACATATTTGGACTTCTTTTACTTCCCTCTATTTTCAGATTTTATACACATTATTTTTCATTGTACCTCTTAGTCCTACACAGTACCAGATTTTGTGACCTTGCTGAACTTATTATTCTGAAGGTTATGCTGTTTGTAGATTCCTCTGGATTTTCTATGTAAAAGGTCATGACAGACCTCCATGCAGATTATGTGTTTTTCTGGGTAGATCTCTCTTATTTGGGACTCTGTCCTATAATGTCATAAGTATGCTCCTTAGTACTCCAGAATACTTCACAAAGGAATTTCACAGAGAAACTATCTTTTAAATATATCAGTTAAGATTTTAGTATATAAATTTACTGGTGTTCTTAGGAAAACGAAGAAGTTTGTGGAGGGAGAAAGTATTCAATAAGAGCATAACTGTACACTAAGAAAACCTGGAGGAGTTATAATATTGAATGATTTTTGTTATCTTAAAGTTAAGATATAATGTAGAAAAAAGGATACATAATCTAATGGGCTGAAATATTAAAACAAGAAAATTTAAGGCAAGAAAATCAATGTTTTTGTCAGGTTTAATGTTAACTTTGTAATTAAAGAAATCCCAAATTGTTCTATAATAGTAACTCTGTAAAGAGTACTTACTTTGAGGGCCAAAGTAATACAAGAGAAGTAATATTTAAATAAGAACTACAGAAAAAGAAGTATTTGCTGAAGTCCTGAGTTTGGGGCTAATAACCAAACGACTGTACATAGATTTGAATTTAGGGTTAGTTACTTTGGGCAAGTCATTCAGCTTCATTAAAATTTCCTTGTTAAGAGTTAAATTTAACCCTTGACAAAAGTAACCTTGAGTTCAGTCAAGCAAAGGTATGTTCATCAAACATATCTCCTATGCCTACTTCATAACACAGTGCTTTATGAAAATTTTTTAATTCCCTTAAAAGACAGAGAAATGAAACATAGTTAAAAGTGAGTTAATAGCCATATGCATCCTGAAGATGTGTTCTTCTTGTTATAAACACTTTTTGTCTAGAAATAAAAGCTACAGAAGAATATTAACATTTGAGGAATGGATAAAAAAGATGTGGTATTCTTATACAATACAGTATTACTCAACTATAAAAGATAAATTCGAGGCTTTTAAAGGTAAATGGATGCAACTAGAGACCATACTCGTAAGTGAAATTAGACCTGAATGTGTAATCATCATACTGTCTCCCTAGTGTAAGAACCTGAAAGAGTAAATACAGCCTGAAAGGTACAACAGACACTGTGAAAGGGAAAGAAATTGTTCAAAGGGGAAGGAACAATTAGTTGTGAAATGCTTCTCTACAGTCAAAAAAGTCAGTACTTCTGCTAAAGGCATTTTTCCTCCTTAAAAAGAAAAGTTTTTCCTACAGTAGGATTCATTACAGAAATGTTATTGATGGAAACTAGTTTCATCACCACTAATGTGCTGCTTAATTTTAAAGATAACATAATATTGAACAGAATACTGTGTTCTATTAATAACATTTTATTGAAAGAGTACGCTGATTTATTGCATTTGTTTGTCCAAATAAGCACCTAGATCATTTGCCATAAATCTTCTTAAGTCTAAACAGAAGGCTGAGAAGCAACTTGACAAAAATAAAAAGTTGTCATAAAACATAATGAAAAATCCAATTTGAAAATTAAACAGTGCACTGCCCAGCTTCATGCTTTGTTTAGGGTCTGAAGTTTGCAATGAAGATGAAAGAGCTGCTCTAGTTTACTTAAAATAGCTATTTTGAGTCTTAATTTGAGAAAACTATTAAAAATAATTAAAATCTGTTATGGGAAGTCTGGCCATTTAGATTCTGAGACAATTTAATATCACTGCTTATACATTTAAAAATAAAACTGCTTGTTTTTATATGAAAATACTTCTAGAATTGAGCCTTATATTGTGAGGCTGAGAAAGGGCAGAACTAAGCACAAGACTTTGGGTTGGGAGAGTGCTTCGCTAGCATGCACAAGGCTCAATCCCAAACACAGAGCAAGGCAGGGTAGGGTGATTTGTGTTCACAGAATAAAATACCTCTCTATGGAGCTTTAGCTTTCAGAGAACTTACCTGCACAGATGCCTGTGTATATGCTGTAGGTATATAAAAGAATGTGGTCCATACACAAACTCGTCCTAGCAAGTGAAATGAATAGGATGCCACTGGGTCATTTGTCTACCAAAAGTGATCCAAACACCATCTGGAAGGTAATGTTTGAAATTCATAGCCAACAGGAAGGCTTGCATTCTATCACATATTTGCCACTGATTCTATATAAGCTGAATAGTCTATCAGTTCATTTCCCTCACATAGAAAGCTCTTACAGATCTTTTGTATTATTTATAAATTGGGAAAGTTGCAGTGCCAATTTAAAAACAGTACTACAGAAACTGTAATACAGACATTAGTTTTGGTATAGGCTAGATCTAAGAGTTCAACATTTAACTATCCTATATTTATTAACCTATATTTAAAAGTGCAATTACTCTAGTTTACAGAACAACCAACACCTGGGTAAATATTTCATCTACTGTACACATATATTTAAACAGGCTCTTATTAATGGAAATTTAGAAAATGCACTGGCTATAGAGGCTTGGCTTACTACATTCCCATCTTATCTTCCATTTAACTGTAAAATTTGAGAAATTACAAATCATATATTCCAGACTCTCCTTGCAGCTACACTCTAAATATCAATCAGGTTCTGCCTATCTCACATGGTATTTAGAGGTCTTATTTTTTAGTCTCTGCTGGCAAGGACAATGGTAAAAGCAAGAGAATTCTTTCCTGCAGTGACATCCCAGGGAACATTCTGTCAGTTTTCTGGGCAAGGAGCAGTAGTTGCTGCAGAAGCAGAGACAACAACTTGTTGATCTGGTTTTCTAACTCCTACATCTCATTAATGGGCATCTAGTCTTTGTTTCCTGGGTTTTCAGAGCCAGTTGTGGCTGCAGCAAATGGACGGCTCCTCATTCCAACACAGCTCTAGCACTGTCTCAGAGCAATCCTCCCTTTGCATACTAGTTCTATGTTGCTCTGAGGTCACTACTGGAGGTCTAACATGGAACCTGCTTGTTTTACTCTTTCAAATCTTTTACATACAGTTATACTAAATTCTTTTACATACACTTAACTAAATTCTTTTTACATGCAGTTAAATTTCTTCCTAATCAAAATACCTAGAGTAGTTTCTGTTTCCCACACTAAACTTCAATTCAATCTTTTGCTATTGTTAACAAGACATTCAATTTTTAAATTAAGGTACAATTTATACATAATAATAGTCATCCTTTAAGTTTTGAGAAATTGATAGTTTTGGGTAATCGTAATAAGATAATTGGCTGTGGCTCAGATGTAGGATGTGTGCTTAGCATGTATGAGGACCAGGGTTCAATTCCTAGAACCACATGATTCCCTCATACTAAAAAATATCCCCTCTTTGAAGATATCAATATGTAATACAACCACCATTGTTAATTCCCTACCACTTTGTTTGGAACTCTGTATTGTCTGTATTGTGCTTGTGATATGTTGTAA
>NW_004955402.1:23393010-23438704 GCF_000276665.1 Chinchilla lanigera | reverse complement strand
TGTTAATGTTTCCCTCCTTTTATCCTTAAAATAAAAAAAAAAATTAAAAAAAAAAAAAAATAAAAAATAAAAAATATCCCCTTCTCCTTTGTAAGCAACCTCTCCCCCAAACTTAGTACCTGCCAAATCTTTGCCACTGACTTGTTTCTATAAATAATTCTCTCATACCAAAAAATATCCCCTGCTTCTTTGTAAGGACACTCTCCCCCAACCTCAGAACCTGCCTTAGCGCCTAACTTATTTCTATAGTTTTCCTTTTCTGGACTGTGATATAAACGAACTCATATAGTACCTAACCTGGCTTCTTTCACTTAGCATACTACTTCTGAGATTCATATATGCGGCGTGTATACCAACAGTGTGTTTCCTGTTTTGCTGAGTAAGGCCATTATCTCTTTTTTAATGATTTTGAATAAAACTATGCAAACATGCACACTCAAGTGTTTCATGGGAACATAGATTTTTATTTCACTTGGGTAAACATGTAGGAGTTAATCCAGGTGAAAAGTATACCTGGATTAGGATGAGAAGGGTGAAGATGGTAAGAAACAGGAGTTAGAATACATTTAGAAGGGAAACATGGACTAGATTGGTGATAGAGTAGATCTGGGGTAGGAAAAAGAAAAGTCAAGTATGAAGACATTTTTCTGGAAAAATAGGAAGCATGAGAGTGCCAATTACTGCCTGGGTGGCTGAGGTAGCTACAGGTTTGAGAAGGAAATAGAATTTGATTTTATTTATGCTAACTTTGAGCTATTAGTAGATAATCTAGTATACATTTATGGTTTGTTTAATTAAAGACCTTTAGAGTAGAATCTGTATCTTTTACTAATATACCATTTCCTGTAATAGCAAGAAAGTGGATCAAAATATTTAGTTTAGAAAATTTGAGAGTGTGTTTTGACCTCTAAATTCTTCAGTGAAAATCAAGCTGTCATAGGTGCAAATTTACAAGTGCATTAAATTATCTGTATCCTACAAATAAATACTTGTAGAGTACCTATAATTTAGGTGAATACAGCATTGCTGTGACAGGTAAAATCAGTATAGATATAATAAAGAAATTCCACTTTCTTGAGAGCATAAGGCAATTTCATGGTTAATGACTTTTTCTACATTGAATGTTTCATTTTTTGTTTCTGTCAATTATTGTTATATATTCCTTTATTCTCTAAGGTCACACTCTTAAATTTCCTTTAGTCTCTTAAAACAGTGTGGTATAATCTCAAATGACAGTATCATTTTAACCAGGTTCCAATGCTAGAAACAGTGTTTCAGATTTGATATTGCCTCATCCTCAGAAAAGGATCTCAAAGAGCCAAATCAGCATTACCTCTTTGTCTTTCACATACATATGTTGCTTACCTCTGTCATCTTTCTTTCAATGCATCTGTAGCCACAAGCAATAGAAGTCAAAGCACTTTAAACTTACGTATGATCCAAGACAACTACAGATCTACTGGATGTTTAAGAGATCAAATTCTGGTATCAGAGTGAATATGGTATAATAGCGGCAGGAAAGTGCCTCATTAAAGAAACTCACAAAATGCTATCAACTCCTCTTAAGACATCTTTAATCTCTCAACAGGCAAATTTATGTCTGTACCCCAAAATATTTGATATTTTGCCAGACTGTATAGATCTCTAATCACCAGGTATACTTTCCACAATACCTCTTTTCCCAGATATACCTTAGTAAGATTTTCCTTATTCTTTTCACTGCCTATGTCCTCTTCAAGACAACTTATATTTTGTTTTTTATGACTAACAGTTCCTAAATAAATACTGTCAGGTAATTAGAAACAACGTAAAGTAAAAGGAACCCACTGGGCTGAAATTGTATGTTTGCTTTATCTTACCATGAGGTAAGGTAAGCAAGGGAAGGAGCACATAATCTGGGGTTCTTTTAGCAGCTCTACTATGTTACCAAGAAACTTAGTTCCTTCTGTCCTTCAGCTCAGATATGGACCATCTTACAGTCATAAAATGGCTGCTCAATCTCCAATATCAGGTTTGCATTCCTTTGAATAAGGTTTTTTAACTTGTATTTACAATACTGATATTTGGACCAGATGATTGTTTGTTCTGGGCACTGTCCTTCTCCATAGGACATTTTGCAGTGTAGGGCCTACCAACTCCTGTTGGCTAGAAGTCAGTAGCAAATCCCAGTGGTAAGAACAAAAAATATGTTGAGATATCACCAAATTTCCCTTGGAGGTTAAACAAACAAACAAACAAATAAACAAAAAACAATCAGCCCTGACTAAGAACAGTCTGCAATAGAAGAAAAAGAGAATGGACAAAAGACAAAAAAGAAGAATGACAGTGGAGCCCCTTATACCCACTCCTCCCACCATCTCTGTTCTAAGTGAGGGTTTGTAAGGAAACAGATTTAATGCAGGACACATAAATTTGTAAGATTATCTTAAAATACTCACCCACAAAGTCAAATGTAGAAGAGTGCAGAGATCTGTCTGCGCACTAAAGATCTAAAAATACAGCTGTGGGCTTGGATTCCACAGCAATGTCCTACCCAAGTCCAGCCAAAAGTCTGGAGCCCATAGCAATGTCTCCTGCAAGTCCTATCAGGAGGCCGAAGGATCCCTGATGGTAGACCAAAGGATGTGTGCCAAAAGCCCAAGGGCTGGTGCTAAAGGCTAGAGAATCTGTACCAAAAGGTTGAAGGATCTGTGTCAGAGGCTGAAACATCTGCACTGGAGCCAGAAGACAATGCTCAAGATGAAAGCAAAGACCAGGGCTCGCCCAAAGAGAACAACAGTCATCCTTGGCAACAGTGAGGACCCAAGCTTCTCTGACAAGAAAACAACCAAACTTCTTCAGGAAAATCAGCACGAAATCCTCCCTCCTATCATCCTTTTATACTGTTCTGACAGTAATCCTCAGGTGAGTACTCACCATTCACAACCATGCTGACACAACCCAGCTGGGTTTTCCCACTTAAGTTGACCATTAATTAATCCAACACAGTCTCTGAAATCATAACGAGATTTCATAGACAGCCAAAGGGTAACTTAAATCTCACTGGGTAGAACTGTATTCCAGTGCCATCCTCTCTGAAAATAAGGTAGGGTAATGCTGGTTATGTAGCTAGCAACTGTTATTCTCAGTAAGACTGGCATTCAGTTAAAGTGGAAAGATCGTAATAGATGGATAAATGAATAATGGGCAAATAGCATTCTCTGCCAGAGAAGGCTTTAGTACCTTATATTCAAGACAACTTTGTTTTGCTCTTTAAACTGACACTCTTGAGTATAACTTTACAAATGCTTCCAAGATTTTATTTTATTTTATTTTTCGCTTCCAAGATTTTAAAAAGGAAAATTTACCTCTTAAAAGTACACTTTGCAAAGGCATTTTTTCCCTCTCGAGAACTGGTTATACTTGTTTTTTCTTTTTTTTTTAAAGTTATCTCCTTTTTCTCTGTCCTTCACATAAAAGTTAGACCTTTGGATATTATCCCCAAAAGTCATTCGTGTTCTGTTCATTTTTTTCCCTCTGCAATCTTGAGCCACTGGGGATATGCTCTTGAGTGTTAATTACTTCAGGTATTTTGTTATAGTAATATGAAACTGACTAACTGAGACACCAACCTTACAATCACCTCCTGCCTTTTCAGTACAGAATTGTGTATCTCTTACAACTGTCAGTAATGCCAGCCTGGAGGTATTGCTGATGGTAGCAGCTCAACAACTGATATATGGCCAGCTGCCTTTGCCTTATTGATAAAATCTGAAGTGTAAGCTTCCATATTAGATACAATTTAAGACCCCATTTATAAGAAGTCACAATAAAAGGATATGTTTATTCAAAGCAGTTTGCTGGAATACAAGAGTCCTTCCCTTAGGATTAAGTGGCATTCCAGATGGAAGGTAAAATTGTGAAAAAGGGAGTACCAGAAGAAGAGAACTGGTGTTATTTTTAAAAATCCCTAGCAACAGAGGCTAGTCTCAAAAGGTTTAGCACATAGATGAAGTAAACCACACAAAAGTACATTATTGAAATCAATGTCTGACTCTTTTTTTTTTTTTTTTTTTTTTTTTTTCTCCGGTACCGGGTATGTCTGACTCTTTTACTATTATTCAGACATTAATCTCACAAGTTTCATTATGAGTAATGACAAATGCTCCATAAGAAATCTGAATACCCACTTTGTGTCAGGCACTTGGTCATATTCTTGATGTGCCTGACTTAAGAATAGACAGTCTTGTTTTAACCTTTTTCACCTGCATGCCACTAAAAATCAGGTTACAAATTTGCAGAACAGATAGAACATTTATAAAGTAACCTAGATTTTAAAAAAAACTTCTAAAATAATAAAAGAATGCTTTACATAATTTACTAGAAACTAATAATTTATTTTTCAAATTAACCTTTTTTAGGATGTGGGATAATTTGATACATTTTAGAAAGTATATACTCTTTGGATACCTTTTATGAAAATCATAGAAGTTAGCCCCACAAATCAAAACAAAAAATCTTAATAAGGCAAGGAAGGGAAGCAAGGAGAGAAACAAGAGAGAAGGAAACAAGGAAGAAAGAAAGTGAGGGAAAAGGGAAGGAAATTATTCTTTTCTAAATCGTAACAAAATATCATCAAAATAAAAAGATTTTTCATAGCTAAGTTGAAAGGTAAGTTTGAACTAATGCAAACAGATGACAATGGGTGACACTAGTTACACAGAACAAATAGTTCTTGTCTCTACCGCTTTTTAATGTAACTTTTGGGGAAGTGAGTGAAGGACAAGAGGATAAGCCTAATAAGAGGCAAGGAGTTAAACAAGGAATGTCAAAGCATCAACCCAATTCTTCAAAATGGCTTCCTTCCATTTGAACATCTAGTATGTTACAGGCACTGACAAGAAGGCAATTCCAAAATACATGTTGAAATTAGACATAGGCAATATCCCAGGAGGTCCAAATCTTTAACTCCAGATAAGAAACTTCTCAAAAGACTTGCTAAGACAAGGCATGCTACCTTCTGCCTTATGACATACATTGGGTGAAATACATGCTACTGTTCTTGGAATTAAAAACATGAAAGAGTGGCTGGGGCTTTAGCTCAGTGCCACAGCGCCTGCCTGGCAAGCACGACATCGTGAGTTCGATTCCTGGTACCAGAAAAAAAAAAAAAAAGAACAAAAACAAAAACATGAAAGAGTCCAGTAAAACCAGTATCTAACACTTCCTTTCATTCCTCTTAAGTATCCAACTTCTAACAACCCAATTATTTTTCCACATAATCATTTTGGAGTTAGTATTCTTTTCAGAGATTCGATCATCCCAGCTTTGTTTACAAATTTTTTCTAAAAAACAATGCTTATAAACAGAAAATATGCACATACAGAAACAGGATATGTGATAGATATACAGAGTGTAACATGTTAGCCAATGGTCAGTAAACCAGATACTTGAGAGTGTTGTAAGTGTAGAGGCAAAAGGAATCTCCCTTCTAACATTCAGCTCCTCAGAATCATACTTCATTTTACATTATCTCATTTGTAACCAACAGTAGTTCTTCAGCTTTTCATTTTCACTAATTTTAAGTGCCTCTTTCTTCCAGTTGATACTTGCTGTTCTTCTGTCAGGAACACTCTTCCCCTGGCTCTTTATATGGCTGATTTCAAACTATAAAACATTTAGAAGGCAATGTACAAGAATATTTTATGCCTTGAAGGAAGGAAGGACTCAAAAAGCACAAACCGGGGCTGGGGATTTAGCTCAGCGGCAAAGCGCCTGCCTGGCAAGCGCAAGGTCGTGAGTTCGGTTCCCGGTACCGGAGAAAAACCAAAAAAAAAAAAAAAAACAAAAAAAAAAACAAACAAACAAAAAGCACAAACCGTGAAAGATTGATAAATTCAACTACCATTAAATGAAAAACTTCCATTTATCAAAAACACCATAAAGACAGTAAAGACAAGCTATAAATTGCTCAAAGATGTTTGTAACACATACAGCCAACAAAAGACATCCAGATTATATAAAAATTTCTACAAATTAATAATGAAAAGAAATTGCTCAAAAGAAAAGTGGGCAAAAAGCTTGAAAAAGGTATTTCAATGAAAAGGCAAATGACAACGTACGTATGAAAAGATGGTTAACTCCACTAGTTATCTCAGGAATACGAATTAAAATGACTATAACATATTGTTTGTAACTGTATGCTGCACTTCTGGCCTCCAAAAACTATATCTACCTTTGCCCTTGAATTTAGTCCTACCAAATTACTCATTTTGACCAACACTGTCAGCTGTGCTCCTGTTCTATCTAACTACTTGAATACTTCCATTTTTGCATTTTGGGAGCCCTTAGAGTCCAGGGAAGAAGTCTAGCACCTTTTTGTATGACCCCTGTGCAGAAGCTACATTCAGAAAGAGGCCTTGAGCCTGAGGAAGAGAGAGAAGCTCAGCAATGGCTGTGTCATAGCCCGCATGTTATATAGTTGCATGCAGCCCTATGAGCGACCACAGGCAAGATCAGCAAAAGGCATCCAGCTAAACTTAGCTCAACTGTAGATTGTTAGTGCAACAGATAATGGAAACAAAGTTGATATTTTGTTTTCATCTTCACAAAACCTGAAAAGGTAAAAAAAAACCTACCAAATATCCTGGGGCGGGGGAGAATCTATGCAGTTAAATCTTAAGACTTTTCTTTTTTAAAGAGAATATACTTACTAGCATTTGAGGTTAGTTAACTGGATTTCATGATATTTATTAGAAGTCTTTTGGCAAAGAAAGGAATAGGGAAGAATAACATGTAAGATTCGAATAATAAAAGTCAATGTGACTCTTAGTTGCCCAGTGTACTAAAATAATTGAACAATCTTATACAGAATACTATGTAGCCATAATAGAAAATGCCAAAATATTTTAAGTAGCACAGAATCCAAAACTGTAAGTACACAACTATAAGAATTACATTTTTCAAATATACAGGTAAGAATCAGAAAGATTTCACAAGTAATCATTATTATTCAGTTTAGCCCAATGTGATGATCTGGAACAGGCATGCGTGATTTTCAAAAAAGTATACAGAAACTGATCCCTTCTCTCATGGTGGTAGCAACTGATCTCTAATAATGGTAATTTGTGTAATTATCTGAATAAATAACTATGATAAATCTAATAATGGATAAAACATTGATAAGCAAATTATTCAGAAGTTAGTAAAAACTGGTGCCAACAAAAATCAGTATCTGAAGTTACTTTCAAGGCAAGTGTCCTGGATGTTAGAATAACGCTGAAGTTAATTTTTGTGCATGGTATGAAGTAAGGGTCTATCATTTATCTCTTTTTGTGTTCATCACATCATGTTTTGCTGAAAAACTGTTCCCTCCCCCATTTAATTACCTTAGCACCTTTGTAAAAAACTCAGTTCACCATAATTGTAAAGGTGTGTTTCTTCATTCACAATTGTGTACCACTGATTTATGTGTCCACCCTTATAGCAGTACTACTTGAATACTATATGTATTTGTTGTTTATTTCTGCATTACATTTCCACCACAAATGCAGTGGCTTAAAAAAAATAAACTCATTAGCTCACAGTTCTGTGGGTCAGAATCCCAGGTAGGTTTGGCCAGATTCTCTCAAAGACTGAATTCAAGTTGTCAGCATGCTGTGGTCTAATTAGGAATTATTGATGAATTCTCCATGGTCAGTCAGACTGTTGACAGGATATAGTTTTTTGGTGGCTATAGGACTTAAATTCTCTAACTCTTTTGTTTTGTTTTTTGCTATTGGTCATCCTAATCTTGGCTTCTAGTCCCCTCTCTCTTTAAAGCCACCAATGATGTGTTGAATTCTTCCCCTAATTCAAGTTTCTCTGACTTCCTCTTTGTTCACAACTGGAAAAGGCTTTTTTTTTTCTTATGTGATTAAATTAGGTATACCTAGATAATCTTTTTACCATGTATCATAACATAGTTCTCAGAGTAAAAGGAAGAGAAGGCAAAAGTCATGTGGGCCACTTTAAAATTCCACCTACTATTGCATAGCTTTAGAATGAAATTTTGAAATTATAAAAGCAACCCTCCACTCACTCATCTTTCTTAAACTGTTTTGGCTACTCTGATTTCTTTGTATTTCCATCTAAATTTTAGGATTGTTTTGTCAGTTTCCATTAAAAAGAAATTATGAAAATCTGCTATAATTCTGATAGAGATCATAAAAACTCTATAGATCAATTTTGGAAGAGTCGCCATTTTAACATTTGAGTCCTATAATCCATGAACTTGAAACCTATTTTCATGACTTTAGATTTGTTTAAATTGTCTCTCAGCAATTTCACTGTACAAGTTTTATACTTCTTTTGTTAAATACACCCCTTTTCAATTGCTCAATGGTACTAACCAGAAATGGAACTGACTTTTCTATATACATCATGTATTCTGAATTTATTAGTTCTGTCAGTTTCTTTTTAATCTTTAGATTTTTCTACATAGAGGGATTATGATATTTGTGAACAGACTGTTTTACTTCCTTTCCACTAACTTAATTTCAGAAATACATAGGAAACGTGTTCCAATATAGCTCCTTTCCCTGCTCTATACAAATGCACACACATGCACACAGCATCTTTATATTGTATAAGCTGCCAATATCGTTTCTAATATTGTTTTACTCGGGTACCTGCAACATTATTTAAAAAGAAATACACAATTACCTTTATTGGTAGTCTTTATTTCTCTGTGAATTTAAGCCACAGATTTATGTTACTTTCTTTTATCTGAACAGACTTTGATTATGATTTATTATAAGACGAATATACTAACAATTAATACATTTAGGAACATCTTTATGTCACTTTCATTTTTTTTTTGAATAATAGTTGTGCTTAATTCTAAAGGTAGCCTAGTTCTTTGAATATATCATATCACTGCTGCTGTCCTGCATGGTTTCTGAGGGGAAGACAACTGTTAATACTATCTTTGTATCTTTTTCCTATAAATCTTTTGCTTTGTGAGGAGCTTAGTATAAAGACCATGACACCTTAAATTTGTTTTCTTTGTCAATTAGAAGTACTGTGATGCTTCTTCGACTGGCAGTAACATTAGGGATTGTTATAGCAAAGTGGTACTATAACTCAAACATAGCTTATATTAAATTAGAAAAAAATTATATACATGTTACACATTAAAATGCAGTAAAATACATAGAATAAAATTAGACATAACATGATAAGGAGCTTTATTAATACATGACTATATGTTGGTACTTAAAGAAAATTTAAGCAAAAGAATTAATGAAAATAGTCAGAGGATATGAATTCTAAGGCTCTGCAGCCCACTACCAAACTCTTTTAATAAAGCTATAGGAAGAACAGTGGTAGAAATCACTAAGAGACATTAAACATGTATTGGCAATTATTTATCTTTAGCATATTTTAGATTCCTGACCAGTACACTACTCAATTCTATTTTAAAAGACATGAAATAAGTAATCATGGGGAAAATGAAAGTTTCAGTAACAATGTCTTAACCAAATCAGAATAGCACTGATTTGTCAATATATCTTTTAGCCCATAGCTTAAAAGTGATAATTTTACTCATTTTAAAGAAAAGACAGAAATCCCCAGAAAATTCTAAAGCTATTTCTTTATATTTACCTGCCAAAATAATGCACGATTAAGAAAAATAGTAAGGTAGGTTTGTACAGCAACATTTTCAAACTAGAATAGAGAAAGCTATTCAAAATGCTAAAGAAACAGTACTGAAGAAATACATTTTTAAAACTGTATCAAATAAGACAAAATTAGAAGTTGTAAGTACTATGGTCTGAGATCCCTTTTAGTTTAGATTCATAATATAAAAATAACACTCAGCTGTGGTAATATTCTAATATGTACATTTGCCACAACTATGATTATTACATCCTTCTACATCTAAGACTAAGATGATACAATGGGTAAGCACTATTTCTTAAAATGAGGTAATGAAGTGATGCACACATATCAATGAAATATTTCAATCTAAATAGAACAAGTAAAGAATATCTCTTAGAACCCATAATGCACAACTTGTAAAACTGAATGAATTACAAAATGAACAAGAAATGCATTCATCTTTGAGAAAAAGCAAGAAAGAAGACAGAGAGCAAACAAGAAAAAAAATGTACCCTGTAGATGAAGCATTTTATTTTCAAGGAAATAGCAGAAATCAAAATACAAAATCATAAGCTAGGGTATGGACTTAATAAAACTATGGAGAAGTACGGACTTAATAAAGCTGTAGGAAATCCTGTAGGATGTAATCTGAGCAGAAGGCAGCTTAAACACACACACAAAACCAGAACAAATCTCTCAAAGTCAAATAAATGCCTCACAAAAAATGAACTACCATTCTTCAACACAAAATCTAGACATAAAGTTAAAATTTGTTATTTTGAGAATAAAATTTTATGTTTTTTCTGACACTGTTTGTGGCTTCTTACAAGGAAAGAAATAGTTCTCCCCACCTCTAGTATGAATGTATTTTGCTATTCAAAAACCTATATGTCATATGAGGAGCTAAGGAAAGTTGGTTATGAAATAAGGATATCTGAAGAAAAAGTTCAACAATTTTTAGCTATCTCAACTTCAGCCTGTCTTTCTTGCTTCACAAAACTATAGAACCACACCTCTGAGCTCCTATTTTACCTTTGACAACTTGCTAGCTCTATTACTTGACCAAATCACTCATTCCTCTTTTGTAAAATGGAGATGATAATTTACCTTATCTCATTGGGTTAGGAACAAATGATTTAACATGTGTTATGGAACATATATAAATATGTGTTAAATAACAATAAAATATATTTATTATACCAACACTTTTTAGATTCTGGGTATACAAACATCAATGGAATAGGATGCTTATTTTCAAAAAACCATGAAAAAGGAGATGAATAAATAAAAAATGATTATAAGAGTAATAAAGGTGCTTCACACAGATGATCACATTCTATTTGTGGGTACGTGTACATGTAACTTCACAGCAGGGGAAGGGGAGAGAATCAGGTCAGTATTCCCATTCAGGTGCAGAGTCAGCACAGTGGTGTCCTTCCTGAAGTGAAGTGGGCTTAGCTAAATTTACCAATTCCACTGAGGAAAGAAGAGAAGGTGCTTATCTTCATACAGCTTAGAGAAGCCATCAAAAAGAACAGGCCACACAACATAGGAAATAAAGTGACTATCTCCTCTCAATATTAAAAAAAAGACTCATTTCTCTAGGTTTAAATGGCAGAGCCTATCAATGGCCTTTAATTTTTGGTTTCATTTCCATTTATTTTAAGACATAATCTAAAACTTGATCACTAGGCATCTGCTAAAAACACAGTTTAACAATGTTCTCCTGATTACATTAAAATGAAACTTCAAAAGTATCTCTTTTTGAGGGTGTACTTTCTACAAGAGCTGGACAACTGTCTTAGTTACTTTTTGTGTTGTTGAGACAAAATACCCAATGCCCATAGTTAAAGGGGGAAGATTTAATTTGGCTCACAATTTTTAGACGTTTCAGTCCATAATCAGCTGGTTTCAATACAGAGTGGCATGGAAGAGGGCATCACAGAGGAGAAACAATTCATGGTGAACAGAAGACAGAAAGCAAAAGGCACCAAGCTACAAGCAACCATAATAGCTTTCTTCTGCTCTATTCATATTCTATCTAGGCTACTTGGCTTGGGGTGTGTGAAAAACCAATCAGTGGACTAATTTGGTATTCACACACTCTTAATCCTGGTGTCCTTAATCCTACCACTGCACCATGAATCAATCCCAGTGTCACACACTCTAGATCCAGCCACCTCTGAAAAGTCTGACCTATGACCACATAAAGCTTTGGGCGGACATCTAGACACAGCAATAACATTCTGCCCCTGCCCCCCTAAAGATTTATGCAGATCCTCTTATGTAAAAGGCATTTAGTCCATATCCAAGAGTTGCCAATGTTCTAACAATTTCAGCATTGCTGAAAAGTCCAAGTTCAAAGTCTCCTCTGAGATTTAAGGCAAACATTTTGCTGTGAGCCCCTGCACAAATGAAAAAGCAAGTTAAACACTTCCAACATGCAATGATACAAGATGGACATTTCCATTCCAAAAGGTACAAAAAGGAAGACAGAGATGAATGGAAACTGTTATGGTTTGTGTCTAGATGCCCCCTCACCCCAAAGCCTCATGTAGTCATAGTTGGTTTTTTTTCCAAAGGTGGCTGAATCTACAGTGTGTGACGTTAGATTAGGATGTATGTTTATTAAATCACTCCACTGATTGGTTCGGCACTGTCCTACTCCTGGTAACCAAGAAAGAGTACAAAAGGGGCAAAAAAAGGCTGATAGGGTCCTTTGTTTCCTTTGCTATCTTCTGCCCACCAAGAACTATTTCTCCTCTACGATGCCACTCTGCCTTGGAGTCAGCAGTTTATGGATTGAAATGTCTAATAACTGTGAGCCATATAAACCTTTCTTCCTTTAACTTTGGGTGTCAGGTATTTTTGTCTCACCAATAAGAAAAGTAATGAAGATAGGAACAAAGCAAATCCAAAATCCAACAGGTCAAACATTAAGTCCTATAGTTCCATGTGTGGCATCTGAGGCAATCTGTGGCAAGATGTTAACTCCAAAGGCCTTGGGTGACTCTGCTGGTGATTGTAGCTCTCCCAGCTTGTCTCTGGGGCTGGCTCTGCTACCTCCTTGTAGTTTTCCTCTGCTGATCCACGTTCCTGGATTCTCCAAACTTCTGTTGTCTCCACTGTACTTTCAGCCTCACAATCACAGCTTCATACATTGCCCTGTCAGGCAATGTGCCTGCCCTCCCAGGCCTTCTTCAGAAACCTGGGTAGAAGCCTCCCTGATGTCACAACACTTGCATTCTGCATGCTTCTAAATCCAGCACCACATGGACAATGACAAGGCCTGTTGCCAGCTGGAGGAGTAGCCAAGGTTTCTTCTCTCTTGGCTGTAGGAGTCAAGTCCTAAGGAACAACTTCACTAGGCTGCCACCATTCTGGAACATGGTGCTCTCAGGCTGTCTTCTCAAAGGAGTTTTCACTTTTTTCAATTTTGAGGCTGCAAAGAGGAGTCCTGCTGGTTCTTGTTGTGCCCTCAGGCCATCTTTTCTATTTTCTTGATCCTTCTCAGCAATCAAGAGCTCCTCTGCTCTATCTTTCTAGTCCATAGCTTTATTGGTGCTTCCTTTCTGGTCAAACTCAAAACACTTCAGATCATTCTCCTGGGCTCTTTGTTTTTGATTCTCAACACAGATCTAGCTAAAATTCCCCAACCATAGTCATGCCACTGCCTCAACATTAGTGTGTCTTGAAATTTCCTCTGCACCCTTAATCTCAGCCTCAGGTAAAGTTTCTGGACATGAGCAAAATGCAGACAAACCTTCTGCCAAGGCATAACACACAGCATCTGCAGTCCAACAATCAGTACAGTCCTTTTTCCAACAGAAACCTCCTAAGCCTGGTTTTCACTGGCATCATTTCTACCAACATTTGGTCTTCCAAACTCTGTCCAGAATCTCCCATCAAATATAGCCTAAAGCTTTGCAGGGCTGTTCTTTCAGCCAGCGCCTCTGAACCTTACCAAACTCCTTCCCTAAGCCAATTCTAAAGGCTCCTGAACCACAGGGTCAGGTACACTCTTAGCAATGACTCCACTCTTCCTACCAAATTCCATCTTACTTTTCTCATTGCTGAGACAAAATACCCAACGCCCAAAGTTACAGGGGGAAAGGTTTATTTTAGCTCACAGGGTATAGAGGTTTCAGTCCATAATCAGCTGGCTCCAATGAAGGGTAGCATGGCAGAGGGGCAGTGCAGAAGAGAAACAGTTCATGGTGACCAGAAGACAGAAAGCAGAAGGCACTAAAGTTACAAGCAATCATAGTAGCTTCCTTTGGTCCAATTCATATTCTATCCAATCAGTGGACTAATTTAATCACACACCTTTAATCTTAGTGCCTTAATTCTATCACTGCATCATGAATCAATCCCAGTGTCACACACTAGATCCAGCCTCCTCAGAAAAGCCCCACCTATGACCACATGAGACTTCGGGAAGACATCTACACACAAGCCACAACACCCACATTTTTTTTATTTCACTTCAGTTTTGTGTCTCAAGGGTAAGGTTAAGAAAGACAATGTTAACTATGATTGGTCTCTATGAACCCTGAAATCACTAGCCTAAATTTGAATCATAAACTAAGAGTTTTATTTCTCCACAATTTCAGAAGCAGATAGTAAAAGCGTTTTAAGTGGTTAATTAGATGTCCTTAGAGCTCCTGTCCTGTGACTATTTCTTTTGTTTGTTGATTCATTTTTCCTTTTGTTTGCTTGTTTTTCCTTTATATTTTCCTTCACTGACTACTACTTGACTATCACTATATATTTTTAAGGTGGTAAGACTCAGTCAAAAGTTCCTCAGTCTCCTGTTCCACATCCTTGCCTTCAGTTTTGTATCTTCTACATGCACATATGTCATGCAAGAGTACGCAGAAATATGACACCAATGGCCAGAAATGTGATCTTCATATACAATTTTCTTTAGCCTGCCCAAAAGCAATAGGCTAGGAATACCTTCAAAACTTCAAAATAGCAGGGAAAAATAATCTATTTGAAGATTTAAACTCATACAGATATGAAAAAGACAGCTCCTGGTAAGAAGTACCTTTACAGCTTGTTCACATTATAAATGGCAGAGCTCTGATTATTCATTTAATTATATTACTTGGTGATATGTGTGTCCATGCTCTTATATATAAGCACTCATATGCCCATGTGATTAATACATAATATACAAGGGACGAATGAAAAATATGGCAAATGTTTAAATTTTAAAAATGTATTACAGAAAAAGACACATTGCCATAAACTCTTATCTTTCTTGCCACTTTCTTACCAGTTCTTAAAGTCTTCTTTTATATTCTTATGAGATGTGATAAAAAATAGCATGACGCTGAGTGCCATCTAACAGAAAGGCAGGTTTATAAAAACATTACCTACTGTGTGTCCTCAATCACTTTAATCAGTCGGCACCATGTGAATTCTGGTTCTTTCCCAAAGTCAAAATGACCATGAAAGTTAGATGTGTTGAACTGAATTAGGACATTAAGGCAGCTAAGACAGTAGAACAAAAAACACTCATGAAAAAGGAACTGCAGAACTGCTTTAGAAAGAGGCAAGCAATGGGTAAGTGTTCAAAACAAGGAATATTTTGAAGGAGATTAATGGCAATGTGTCTTTTACTGCAATAACTAAATTTTTTTCAAATTTAAATACATGCGGTATTTCACAATCACATCTCATATATGTGAAATGTTCCAATTTTCTCCAGTTAAATTTTTGACACATCATCTAGTCACTTTTATTCTAAGAATTACAAACATAAATTAGAAAAGGCTTTTTAGTGCTTTCCAAAGAGGCAATGAATAACAAGTAGTCCACTTGATTTTCCTCAATAAGCAACAAGCAGTGCATTTTCTTTTTCATTCCTGCTGTGTTTTCAAACTGAGTTCCCCACTAACCCACAACCTGCTTCAAGTTCTCATTCCTGACCACTGGCACTAGGCACAGCAAAGGAAAAGGAAAGAGAAAGAGCAAAAGACAAGAAGAACTCAGTCACATTCTCTATTTGTATACTTTATGACACTCTATATAGTGTGAGTCACCTAACCTAAAAGGCAATGACGCTGCTGACATCTTGCTGATCTGTTGAAGACAAGAAAGGATAAGAATAAAGATGCTTACCTGTTGCTCTTGCATCTTAGCAGCACTACGTTCTGAGAGAGACATGGTGAGCTTCTCCTGCTGTTCTGATAGGTATTTCTGATAGAGACTTAGAAGTTCTTGGCATTCTCTATACTGTAGCTGAAGAGGTGAGATGGAAAATTAAGGGAAAAAACAACTAAAAAAATTGATTCAAACTGCATACATAAGTACTGCTTTTTCAGATTCCAATAAACAAAACAGAGATAGAAATGCAATATTTCGTAAGAGAGTAGGTGAGCATAAGGTCAGCAGATGAAAACAGTGTTGCATACTCCTTAAGATCATGAAAGAATAATTCACAGAGAGTAGCAATGGTTACCCCAGTCAAGAGGTATTTGCCTCTCAATTCTTTAACTCTGAAAAATAAAACAGATCTAGGAACACACAAAGGAATTCCTACTTCAAGCCATATGAAAAATAAAATGGAAATAAACCACTGATCTAAATGTAAGAGTTAAAATTATTTCTCTTAGAAGAAAAAATAAAAGTGCATGTTTGTGACCTTGGATTAGCGACAATCACTTCTAAGCACAAACAATTAAAAGAAGTAGATCAATTGGATTTAAAATTCAAAACTCTAAGAGCTTCAAAGAACGCTAGTAAGACACTAAAATGACAGCCCTAAGAATAAAAGAAAATATTTGGAAATCAATATATGATACATGACTGGTATCCAGAATATATAAAGACCTTATACAACTCAACAAGAAAAAGGATTATTAGCCCAACTTAAAAATGGGAAAAGTAGTTTTCCCAAAAGAAAATATATAAATGGTCAATAATCACTAGAAAAGATGCTAGACATAATCAGTCATTAAGGAAACAGAAATTGATAGCACAGTGAGAAACTACTTCATATCCACTAGCATGGCCATGGTAAAAAAAAAAAAAAAAAAAAAAAAAAAGACTAATAATAGCAAATGTAGATAAAAATGTGAAGAGACTGTAACTTTGAACATAATAGCAAAGGTTGAAAACAAATGTAGGAGGACTGTAATTCTGAACATAGCTAATGAAAATATAATAATGTACAACCGCTTTGGAAGATAATTCAGCAGTATTTTAAAAAGACACACTTACTATGTAACCCAGAAGTATTCTTCATAGGTATTTACCCAAAAGAACTTTTCCCCCAAAGCATCTCCACACAAAAGCATGCATATTCAGAACATCATTAACAGTGAAAACCCCCAATGTCTTCCAACTAATGGAATATTGGTTGGCCATAAAAAATAATGGAGTAATGATACTAACCATGAAAACATGTTAAATGAGAATGATAGCCAAGAAGGCCATAAAATGTATGACTTTTTATTTATATGAAATACCCAGAATAGGCAAGTCCTCACAGAGAAAATAGAGTAGTAGCTGGCAGAGATTAAGGGTGAGGAAAAGGGGAGTAACCACCATGCACAGGTTTGGGGGAAAAGGTAAAGAATATGTTATGCAATGAGGGAGCAGTGGTGTTTGTGCACCTTTTGGAATATACTCAAAATGTTTTCAGTGTATACTTTAAAGGGGTGATTTTTATTTTAATTAAATCTCAATAAAGTTGTTGAAAAACAAGTATGAATTAAAAATGATGATATTGCTCTGCTAAAAATAATTACTATCTAATTTACATAGAAAGCTCCTAACTATATTAAATATAAAGGGATTGTAATTTGTCTTTTGTCTTGTTTGTTTTGTATAACATCAGCTAAATCCATGCTTTATTAATAAAATCATCACCGAAGAATTTTCTGTCCATATATATCCATATATTCTTTATGGTCTGGTATAAAGAGCATGGGAACCTAACCTGAGGTACCCTCTTTCATAGCTCCTAAAATTTTGGAAGTAATCAAGATGAAAATAATCAAAAAAGTCACCCAACTTTGTAGACTAGGTGTCTGGAAGACAGCCAAGACAAAGTTCTGTTTCTTATTTCTCACTGTGGTAATTTCCTCCTAAGGCTTCTTTTTTCCCTTCTGATAATTTCTGGGATCTCCTTCTTAACACTTACTTATGTATGCTATTGATATAATAATTACTGTCCAGGGCTGGGAATGTAGCTCAGCAGCAAAGCACCTGCCCGGCAAGCACGACACTGTAAATTTGATTCTCGGTACCAAAAAAAAAAAAGAATTACTGTCCAATAGGATTATTTTGCATAAATACTTTTTCAATAGGTGATCATCAAGAGTGGGAATAGTATTTCTTAAATATCAAAAATGGTGACTGGTTTCAATATTCCTTAACATTTTCATAACCTAATCATTGCTTCTGGGCAGATTCCTGCCAGATTCCTGCCTCTAATAACTTTTGTCAATCATGACTGCATAAATAACCAATTGTTTCATTATTTTCATTATTAACCTTTGACAAAAAAGAAGCAAGAGATGGGTTATAGAAGGAGTCCAATGAAGGTTAGGTTACTAAGCTTAGAGAATACATTAATCAGGAAGCTTATTGAATATTTTGTGTCTTAAACAACAATAACAACAACAGAATGAACTGCGGTCTCAGTAAGCTAGCAGGTTTTTAAAGCCAATCTGTGCTCCAGCAGACTGGATTAACATTTCTATGCTTTTTGTTATCAAGTTCCAAAACACTGTATGACTTTTGGTGGTCTCAGGAGTCTCTGCCTGTTATTGTGTATATAAAAAATTTTGTATTCAGGCTGTTATCATAGGCAGTAATGTTTGTAATAGGTGAACATATTAGCTTGGTTATAGAATATGAATTTCCCTCCAAAAAAATCAAACATAGCTATATAGCCTAGGAGTTAAACGTCAACATTTGAGACAAATTGTAAGCAAATTCATTTAAATATATGCCATGTGGCAGACTATAAAAACAGGTACTATAGTCTTATCTTTATCATTTTTTCTGTCTTTCTTGATATTACCAGATTTCAAAATGCCCCACTTCTCCTTCTTTCCTAGCACAATGAGACTTCAGCCTTCCATCTGGAGAGAACTTATATTAGGAACATATAAATAGGGGAAGATGCCCTCCTTCCCTATTTGGTGAGGTATAATGAAGTGAATATACGTTTGACTCAATCCTGGGCAAATGAGTGCAACAGGTCCAGAAACCTAAAGAGTGGTGTAAACCAAACCATGGCATGAATTCAACACACTGAGTCTGCTTAAACAGCATTTAAAAACAGAGGTAAATAAGCAGTCATGACAATCACTTCAAAGAAAGACTATTTCATAGGATAGCATAAATATAAATTAGTATTACACAAGATCACATCAAAACTTAAACTATCAGCTAAAATGGGAAATTTTGCACAGCTTGAAGGCTGAACTCTAAAATGCACTACACAGAAAAATAAAACTAAAGATCAGAGAAGACAGAATAGGGGATGAGGGAAGGAATAAAAACAAACCTCTGTGAGGAAAAACCACAGGTGGAGGGAGGAGGAGTCAGAGATAAAATTACTAGTGGGCTGGGAAAGTAAAAAGAGACTATTTTAAACTAGAAGAACTCCTCTGGTCCAGCAGAATCCCATCCTTACTGTATTATTTCACCTTGTCTTATATATGTGCAATACTAGGATAAGGTCCTCGTGATCCTTACTTAATATAGAATCAAATGAAGGATGGCTTCTGTGAGAGGAAAAAGAGTGAATCATTAAGTTAAAAAATCCTCACTTATTTTTTAGAACCAAGGCTCTCTGGAAAATGGGTGAACCCCATTCTGAGATAGGGAAAGTTCAGAGTGAACTTGCAATGCCTTATTATGCTAATAAGAAAAGTAAAGTGTTCAAAGACAAGTAGTTGGGGGGCTCATCACAGGAACAGGAGCTAGCCTGAAAGGAACTACTGTATCATAGGCTAAACTTGGGACACTTTCTGCACTAAAATACAGAACTGTCCTTCACAGGTATTAGAAATAAAGGAACAAGTTAAATTATACCACAAAGAAATTGACAAATTTACAGCACGGTAGAGTCTTCAACAGAAGTAGCAACTGGCCTGAATTCTTTAAAAAGTTTGGGATGGGATTAACAAACAAAAGACATAACTAATGTTAACATAAGAAAATGTGTTGGTAAATGTGAAAAGTAGCTATTAAAGATTCTTGGAACAACTAGGAAAACTGTAATATCAACTTAGTAACAGCTGGTATTGTGAAATTACTGATAATTTTCTTAAGTATCATAATAAAATATTCTTGTTTTAGGAGATAAGTTTGAAGTATTTAGGGTTAACATAAATGACACCTGCCACTTTCAAGCAGATCAGAAATAAGAAAATAAATGTTATACATTTTTATAAATGTAAACTTTTAAGTAAATAAATATTTATAGCTATCTGAATGTATGTATTAAATTGATTTATACAGTTTCTATTAATTTATGTATACATAAGTATAAACATATACACAAGAGGAGTAAAGGACTATAGTGAGAAAACAATTACTGAATCTAAATAAAAGGTACATGGTAGCTCTTTGTAATAATCTGTCAACTTTTCTATATACTTGAAAATTATTAAGTAAAAAATTGCAAGAAAACTATTTTGAGTTTTTGTTGTTTGTATTTTTGCTTGTATTAGTCTCTTTTGTCCTCCTACTTCTACCATAAATTATCATGGGAGAAGCAGAAACCTAGAAATCAGGTTAGCCTCCTAAAAGCTCTCTAGCAATGCATGCATTTCTGTTCATTAAGTCAGGTGACAAACTGTTACTGAGTGCTCATCACACTTTCCCATGACATAGTAACAAGAATCTGTCCTTTGAGCCAGGAAGAGGCACATCCAAGGCAAAGGCACCAAAAAAGTTCGCACAAAAAGGCCTGCCAAACTTTCTTCTATTCATTTAACAAATGTTTTCTGAATACTATGTAACAGTCATAAGCTACAAGGCAGTAACACAGAGTGATTAGAAACACAGACTCGGGTGTCAGCCCAATATTACTAGTTCAAATCTTCTAGTACTCAATGATCTAAACTTGGGTGAGAAACAGAAAACAGGCTGTTGGTGAAAACAAAACAAAAACAAATCTTGATTACAAGATACTCTGGCTTGCAGAGCCAGAGAAGAATTTCACATAAAAGTTTATCCTCTAAACTGTGATCTATGCAGGAGTACAACTCACTGATATGAGAAGTCTGATTGATTCCTGACTGGAGTATTTAAACAGCTCCTTTAGAGGTTTCTAAGTCTACCTTGTTTTTGACAGAGTTTCAAAATCAAATGGTGCACAATGAGATGTATTATTTTCTGTTTTGCTCAGGTCATTAGGCCCTGAGATATTTTAAGGAAAACGCCTACACAATGGAGATTCCTCAATGGTTATTTTTCTAAATTTAAGGTAAGAACACTTACTTAAAAGTTTATATGTAGATATCCTCAAAAGTATGAATGTACCAGACTGTTTGAACTTTAATTTTTTTTATACTTTCCTTTTCACACCATATTCTTAAGAGAATATGCAATCTGAAGAATTCATCATAGACATTAAAGACAAGGTTGCAAAAGCATTTCTGCGGAAAGCCATACATTTTCTCTTGCTTCTAACCTGCTTAAATATTTATCTTTTATTTAAAGGCACCATGCTTCAGCAAGACCCAAAGTAGAAATATTTCCCCCATTTGGAAGGCTGCTTTAAATCAATTCAGCCTTTTGTAAATTACAGGAAATAGGCTAGCACTGTAAAAGAAAAAGCTGTTATCACACCCTTTCACCCAAGAGTTTCTTTATAAGGTATAGCACCTAACAATGAATAACACTTGCAGATTTCCAATTTCTAAAAGAAATTCATAATAATATACACCAACATCTCTAGACCCTGAAAGGTGATCACTGAAGTTGAATGAATAATGCTTTGTGAATCCTCTCATCCTCAGCCAGGAGGAAAACTTAGAAGCTCCTTAAAGAAAAGCCATCTCATTCTGCTCCCTATCTTCAAGCAAACGATTTGTTCTTGTCGTAACTTAAAACTTTCCATGAACTATTAATTTCAGTACATGGGATATTGCTCCTTTTTCATACTCCTGTATTTGTCTACTTGAACTATTTATGTTGCTATGTAAAGTCATTCATTTGAGTGGAAATATAAGCTGAGTTTCAGTCCCTTAATTTTCTCTTTTCCAAACTAAGTAATTCAGTGACACTGTTTTTCACATATTTCACCGTCCAACTCAATCGCTTTGTGCTTGTCCCTTCTTCAGATTCCTCAACAACCTTGTCATAATGAGGTATCACTACAAACAAATGGTTAGAATATCTGGCTGCCTCAGTAAAACCTCTGTCTGTGGGTGTGGTGCTTTTAAATTAAGACAAAGATATCAATTTAATTTTCCTTTTTAAAGAACCCCTCATCTGATTCTGTTACTAGTCTCATTTTACAAATAAATTTGCAGCAGACAGGGAACAACTTATCCAATGATACACTGTCAGTGAATTGGTGTGGTATAAACTGCTAGGACTGCTACCACAGTGTTTCTTAAAATGTAATATACAAAGGAAATCACCTGTGAGTCTTCTTAGACAGCAGACTGTGATTCAGCAGACCTGTTGTAAGGCCTAAGACCTTTTATTTCTACCACACTTCCAAGTAAAGTTGAAGCTGCCAGTCCCAGCAGCACACTTTGAAAATGCAGATCATCTTTCAGAACTTGTTTACATGCCTGTGGGAAGAGGCTCATTCCCTTTATGTTTACATATAATACTTTATTGGATTCCTTTGTTTCTTCCCTTTAATCCATTATTGCAATGTTTGTGAGTTTGTTAGGTCCCCAAAGAAGACACATAGAGGCAGACATCAGCAACAACAGCAAGCAGCCAAGGGCCGTGTCCGTATTGTCTGGCTTGTATATACCAGCCAATATCACGTTTACATTTCTGTACACCGACCTAACCATAGCCCGCAGTTGTCTGTGCTAAGTCATGGTTACATACACCTGCGCCAAACAGTGACACCCTAAGCTGTGAAGCACTCCTGAAGTGGCTCCACATATAATCAACTGCTTTTCTTTTGAAAAGAAGCATATGGAAAAGAACCCATTTTCTTCATTAAAACAAAAAACAATTTTTGTCTTATCGTAGCAGAATAGTATTTCCATTGTGATTGACTACTGAAGTAATAATAATAAGTAAATATAAACACTAGGGCATAATAATTTTAATTGGGAAAAAGTCCATGGGAAAAAAGAAACAATCACCTTTTCTTTCTACTTTCAAAAGTCACTGTCTACCTATCCCAAGCACACGTGTAGGCCTAAATTCACAGTATGATTTCTGAATTGAGTTCGACATTGCCAGCAGCTGTGGCCTTTGGCAAAAGGAGTCACACTGAAGTTCATGCACCTTCTAATACATTATGAAAATATCACCCAATACTTGTAATTTGAAGTAAAAATAACACAAGTTTAATAAAATAGGATTAGTAACTGGAGTAAAAAAGGACAAAGTTCTTACACAATGAAACTATATCTAATATTTTAAAGTTAAACTAGAAAAAGCACTAGGATATCCCATTACTTATCTCTTGAAAATGAGTGAGACTACTGATCATAAATTACTGCTCAGAAAAAAATTAATGTCTGTGTAGAAGTGTAATATCTAAATACTGCAAAGACCAAATATAAAGTATTTTATGAACAATTTTACTTCACCGGTACCTTATATAATTGACCTTATATGGACTGTTTAGCAGACAGTTTACAAATGGTACAGAAACAGATTATTTGCCTGACCTTTCACCCAAGAAATGTTATAAAGGAAGATCTCAAACACTCAGGAGAAAAGTTTTACAGTATCACTACGATTAAGGATTTAGGCATTTCTTTACTATTTACTATTTTAACACTACTGACTACTAAATTAATCCAAGAGGCAATATTTAAAAGAACAAGCCCTGAGGCCTAGGTTTTTGCTATATAAGATTAGCAATGAGACCTACTGAAAAATTCAAATAAACAAAATAGAGTCAATAACTGTTACTCTTTTTTATGTGTGACTGTCTTAAGCAATTCAGCTAGGAGGGAGAACTTTATCACATTTAGTCTCTGTCTAGTACAATGTTTATTGGAAAGTCTCAGCTAAATCAACCCACCCATTTCTACACTGGAAAGAGGAAAAGGACCTTTTTGGACTAAGACATTAAATAACAGGAGGTGTTCAGTGTTAGACAGAAAATAATTTTAAAAATTTTATTATATTTTTATTAATATTTAAGAAAAATAAATGCAGCGGAATTCTTGTAGATAAGATGAAATAAATACAATTTTCCCTATTCCTTTTATTCAACTAAAACATCTGGATGGGTATCATACCATAACAAACATAAGACAAGTCTGGAAAATAGAAAAAAACAGACTGATTAGGGACTTGAGAGCCCAAGGAACATCACAGCAGTGAGGTGCTTGGTTTTGATTTTGCTTCCTGTCCTATAGTAGGTATCAGAGAAGTCAGCAACTCAGAAATGCTAATGAGCAAGGATTTTAAAGAAAAATCCACCAGAAAAACCTGTTCTCTCTATCCAAAAGGAAAAAGAAGCCCAGCCAAACAAAACTTTTAGATGAGAACTGCCGGACACCAAAGAAAAAACAGTAACCCTACCACTAGACTTCTAGCTGTATCTCTGCCACCCTCTCTTCTTAGGGGAAACTAAATGGGGAGCCAGAATTTGAATCCTTACTTCTACCTTCTCCTCTACCCTCATAATTATTAATGGAGGCTTCATGAAGAACTTGGAGTCCTGCTCCCATCTGACTTTAATGGAATGTTCCTCTTTGCTAGTGTAGTATATGGAAAAGCAAAATGGAAAGCCAGGAATTTCACTATGTATCAGGAGCAATGAGTAGAAGCCACCTGGGAAGCTCCTTCTCTTCTCCAAAGAGGCCTAAGACTGGCTGAACTCTCATTCCAACCTAGTTGTAATGGGTGCCTACCCCAGGTGTCAAAGGAGGTCAAGTGGGGATGCTGAACTTTAATTTCCTAATGTGGAAGTAATGAAGCAGAGCCTCTTCTCTTTCCACAGGTGTGACATCAGAAAAAGTCTGCTAAAAGAGATGATCTAAGTAATGTTTAACATAATACCCTACATGTCCACACCAAAATGATACAAATGTGGGAATGGTCTGAAAAGTATTTTAAGCAATCATCTTGAAATGTGTCAGGGAGTAGTAACCATGTGTACACTTAAATGAAAACATAGAATCCCTAGTTTAAAAACATGAAGAATTAAGTGGAAATTTTAGAACTAAAATTACAATAATCAAATGAAAAGCTTACTGGGTGGGATCAACAAGGAATGGAGAGGACCTGGGAAAGAAGCAAAGAAGTTGAAAATACAACAGACTACCCAGTCTGAGCAAAAGAGAGGAAACAGACTGAAAAAATAAATAATACCTAAGGCACTTATGGAATGATAATAAAGATTCAACATCTGTGGCGTTACAGTTCTGTACCAGAAAAAGAGCAGAGAGAGAGTAAGGCTAGGAAAGTACCCAAAAGAAGTAGCAGCTGAAAATTTCCTCAATTTGGCAAGAAAAATTGTAAAAAATCTATAAACAGGATTATTCCAGCAAAATCCATGCCAAGAAACATCATAATCAAACGTCTGACCACTAAAGAAAAAAAAAAAAGAGAGAGAAAACATCTTGAAAGCAAAACAAAAGTACAGTAGTACCTACTTAAAGAGGAGAGTGTTAAATGATAGTGGATTTTGCACAACAGAAGGAAGACACATAACATTTTTCAAATGTAGAAAGAAACTGTCCATTTAGAATTTTATATCCAGCAAATACATCCCTTAGAAATGAAAGAGAAATTAAAAGATGAAGGCTAACTAAGAATTTATTGCCGGCAGGTCTGTTGTATAACAATGGCTAAAGAAAACTCTCTAAACAGGAAGGAAATGATGAAGGATGGCATTTCAGAACATTAAGAAGGAAGACAAATAGAGCAAAAATGTGGGTACATACAACAGACTTCCTCTCTTAAGTTTTCAAAATTGTGTTTGACAGGTAAAACAAATAAAATTATTTGTTTGCTTTCTGATATAAGTAAGAATTAAATACAGGCAATAACCACATCCAGAAGCAAAATATTTACTCATTTTAAGAATATTTTAATTCACTGAAAAAGTAGATGGTCACTATGAACTTTTAAGATATCCTCAATTTCTGCCAGGCAGGGGGCCACACACCTATAATCCCAGCACGCTGGGAATCTGAGACCTCAGTTTCCTCACAAGTCCTACCGAAACACATCGTTACTTTAGGTCTTTGCACCCAATATGTTAAATGAGTTAGTGGATAATGTTTTCTAACAAATGTCTCCACTGTGTTCCTATTTTCTTCTTCTATATCATTCAGGACAAATTATTCTATTTGTGTCTGATCTAAACATATTTTAGTTCATGCCCATAGGCCTTCAACTAAGTACATCCATCCTAAGAAATGTCCTCTTCAAACAATGCTTTTTTCTTAAGCTGCCAACATCTCTTCTTCTCATCATCAGACTTTGAAAATCTAACATATATTTAGGGTCTAACATGTATGTATGGTCTCTGCTTCTTCATCTCTAATTTTTTTGGTCCAATACAGTATGTTTTTCTCTCTCTCACTCTTTTTACATTGTATTTCTGACAAATGGTCTTTCCATCTACTGATTGCTAAATAACCAATCTGATTTCAGGTGTTATCCTCCTTGTTGGCTACGTCTTCTACAAAGGATCTTCTCCCCTAGTTTTCAAATTACTGGCCCATTCTGCTGCTTCTTCACTGGTCGTTCCTTCTTATGTCTGTTTTATTGACTTTATTTCATTTACTTATCATTAAATGCAGATATCCCCTCATATGTCCTAGACCCTTTTTGGTTTTTACTACCCTTCATGATCTTGAATCTATTACAGCTATCAACTTAATATATATACTGACGATCCCCAAACTTCTTAGCTGTTCAAGAAAAGCAGTGTGATATGAGGTTTTATAGTAGTCCCATATTACAAATATGATTATTAACCAGGAGAGTATGTATACATATTTGATAATATACAATTTATAAAATGTAGGTACAACAATTAATAAATCTTCAATTTCTCTAACCATCTGCAATAGTTACAAGCCAAAATATTAGGTTTTCACATTTAAATAACAAAAGTTAATGCTGAAAAATCTTTACTATCTCATTTTTCAGAGCATTATCATAACACTGCTAAATAACATCTTTTGTAGAAAAAGTACTAAGATATACCAGTTTCATTTAAAAAAACATAAGAAAATGAAAAAAACATAAAATTTACTTTACTAAAGAATACTATCTCATGATTAGTTCCTGACTTGCTTACCCTTTGATGTGGATCCAAAATAACATATGGTATAATAAAAATGAATTAAATTAGGATAAGCTATATACAATAAAAGAAAAATCATACCAAATACAACTAAGAACTATGTTATCCATCAAAATAAAATGTATTTTTATATAACCGGCATGAATAAGATTACAGTAATATCTGGTTTTCCAACACCAAAATGATTTGTTTTCTAGTTCCACCTATAGAATTTATGCAGTAATTATTTTAAAATGACTTACAGCAATGGAAAATTGCAAGTAACTCCTCACTCTGATTAAAGTCCATGTTATCACATTTATACTAATAAAGACAATAGGCTTACATTACTTCCATATCAACATTTTAAATAACCAAGGAGTTTGTTTATATCTTCCCCACCCCGAGTTTACGTAATGGCTCTGAAATACATAAACCATGGAGCAGGGCAGACTGCATTTTAAGAAATGCAGATGACCAACTAGACATCAGCAGGACTTGCTGAGCATGTCAAGGAAACATCTAAGAAAGGCTTTATACTGAAAACAGTGACACACCTAAATAAATACTGCAAACAAAGTTTTAGTTTCTTCATATAAGTAAATTTATTCCTTTAAATTAGACATATATGCAAAAAGCTTACAGTGATCTCCATAACAAGGTCCAGGCGCTAACTAGCTGACATTTCCTTCGAATATAAAAGTCCCAAACAAATTTCGTACTCCATACATCTTTGTCCTGGCACATTGTTAGCTCCTTCCATTCAACCAAGAGTTTTATGTAAAGATGTCCACAGGCTCTGATGTCTGTACCTAAGGAGTGGTTCCTGTAGCATGGTAACAAATCTTGATAGGGCTGAGGGAAGTAAATCTACTATGGCATTATTGATACAGCTGCTTCCTGGAATAAAATTTAGGAATGTTCTGTTTCGAGGAATTTTAAAATTTACGTCTGTGTCAATTCAGTTGCCCAATTAGCTCTTCCTTATTAAATAGCAAGAATCATGATAATGTAACTAAAACAGTTCCTCAGAATAGACAATTTCCCAGATATATGCTTCAATTTATACAATTCATAAGAAATCAATTAAAAAGAAATGTAAGGTCTACTGGGTGGCCCCATACTAAGTGACAGGAAAGATTATTCCTCCTACTAAAAACTGTTCTAGGTTTTATTTTCTTACTTAAAAAATATAGCTAGGTTACAAAATTAAAACAAATAAAAGGAACACTTGATAATTTATCTGTCATTTTCTACCAAATTGCTTATAATTGTAACCATAAAATGATGATAACTTACCATATGTGGGACTGCAAACTAAGAAAAGCAGGGGTCAGTGCTGCTACAAAATTGAACCTACTACTCCCCCTAGTGCCTGTGGAACTAAATTGCAATAAAACATTAAATTTCTCCAATAAAGTGTGAAATTTAAAATACATTCAGTTCTAATATATCACTTGTTTAGGAAATACAAATGTGCTCCTGTGCATTTGATATATTTGGAAACAACTTGAGCATAATGTATCACCCTGAGAAACAGTACATGCAGGTAGAAAACTACACCTAGCTGAATCAAGTCCACTACAAATACACAAAACATGTAACCATGGGCCTTATGCCTCAAATACGTCCCAGCTATCTATTTACCTTGTGTAATGAGCTACACCCACTGACAGCTGGTGGTACAACTTTCCATCCAATTTCAGTAACCTTGTGCTACATTTTATAATAATAAGCTTTGACCCTTTCAATGTTCACTTTTATAAAGTGCTATATGTATTATAGTATTTCTGAATCATTCAAAACTGTGGTATCAGTTTTTCTTAGGTTCTCTTCTTTTGATGCTTCACTGACAATGTTTTAAAGTGATGTGTTCTTAATTATTACTTGTCATATGCCCAGTATAGACTTTTGGCATGATTTTGCCTACTATGGTGATTTTTCAGGAATACATTTCTCCTTACAGCAGAACTGATTGTATAACATATAAAATTTCAGTGCCTCTACCACACTGGCAAAGAGGAATATGAATAAATATCTGAAAGTATTTTTAAAAGTGTGTTTTATGTGTCAGTTTCTGTAAGAGTGTTACTGATCTGCTATCTCCTCTTAGAAAAGTTCTAAACAGAGTTCTACCGGAACTCAGGAGAAAAACTTAAGCTATATGTGTGTGTATGTGTAAAATAGATTTTAACATATATTAAAATACATACAGTTTTAAAATTTACTTTTTTCCCATTCAAGCTGTTAATCATACCAAATCATTTGTGTCCAAGATCTAATTTGGCAACTAAGATCTTTCCAGAAGTCTGAAGTGAATGAAGGTTAATTGACTCAAAAAGATAGGACGATCCCTTGTTTTGTATTCAAATATTATTTAAAAATTTAAGCATTAGGTTGCATAGGAAATATAAGTAATCCATTAAAGAGATAGAATGGAGTTCAAGAGAGAAGAGCAATGGTCCAAAAAACTATTTTCACAAATAACGGAAGCAGTTTCTCACAGGTGTTTTGATTTTCTGAAAGGAAAAAACCCCCAGCATTTTATACAGAAAAAAAAGTCAGGACAAAAACTGAAGAATTCATAATCCTCCACTTAGTTTAACTCTTTTGCTTATATCTAATATTTCACAATTATAGTCAGCTTTCTGAACTGCATACTTTGCTTATCAAAGTATACTTCAACATTAGTAGTTTATCTACACTGGGTTTAATCTTTCTACATCATCAACTTACAGGAAATATGGAAAACCTTACTGCTAGGCAGGGAATCCGAGAGTGTGGCCCATGGCTATCAGTCTGGATATTCCTAGGGAGGAAAATCCTGAGCCCTTCTAGCTGGGGTCAAGTATATTTTATTAAGCTGCTTGGATAGGTGACTGATATGCACACTATAGTTTCAGAACTGGTGAGGAGCACTGGTCTAAACTACTTTTACAAGTTGCAGGTTCCATTTCTACCCATCTTGCAGTTCTACAAAATTAAGAAAAGCAACTTTTCAATCACCAAAGTCATAACATCTTTATAGAAAATTAACTGGAAAGCTTTTTTATTAAAAAGTTGCTGTCATTTTTGGTCTTTCTAATCTTGACTGAACACTATTTATTTGGGCCCTAATGAGTTAAAAATATTCAATTATTTCTCTTTCAAAAGATATCTGGAATAAAATCATTGTCTAAATATTAATATCTAAAAGGCAGTTTCTTACCTAAGTATATGTTTAATATAAAAATACATATTTCATATATACATGCAAAACAGCAGACATGTTTAATAAAACCCTAGAAATCATCTTAATAAATGCAGAAAAAGCATTTGACAAAATTCAACATCCTCACAAATCCTCAACAACTAGGCATAAAAGGAACGTACTTCAACACAACAGAGGCCACATATGAAATGTGCACAGCTAACATCAGACACAGCAGTGAAATTGGAAAGTTTTTCCCTAAGATCAGAAGTACTGGAAGTTTTAACTGGATCAATTATGCAATAAAAAAATAAATACATGAAAGGCATTCAAACAGGAAAGGAAGACAGACTTTGTGCTGCTGGAGTGACTTTATACAAAGGAAACCCTACAGACTTCATCAAACAACTGTTGGAAATGATAAATGCAGTAAAGTTGCAGGACATAAAATCAACACACAAAACTGGTAGCATTTCTGTATACAACAGCAAACTATCTGAAAAAGAAATTAAGTAATCAACCCCATTCATAACAGTATCAAAAAATAAAATAACTGTAAGTCTTTACTTGTAAGTAAATTTAACTGATGTGGTGAAAGTTCTGTATATGTACTGAAAACAAACACTGATGAAAGAAATAGTTCAGTAAATGAAAAGATATCCTGGTTCATGGGTATGAAGAATATTGCTTAAGTAAATGTACTATTCAAAGCAATCTACAGACTCAATGCAACTGCTATCCAGATTCCAATGTCATTCTTCACAGAAAAAGAAAAATTCCTAAAATTTCTATGGAACCATGAAAGAACCTCAATGTCAAAAAAGAATCTTGAGCAAAAAAGACAGTAGCTGTGGGCATCACACTATCTAACTTCAAAATCTATTACAAAGCTATAGTAATCAGACAGCATAGTACTGGCACAAAAACAGACACACTGGCCAATGAAACAGGATAGTGAGCTTAAAAATACATTTTGATTTACTGTCAACTGATTTTTAACAAAAGTGCCAAGAACACAATAAAGACTGGATAGTCTCTTCAATACACAGTGTTGGGGAACCTGGACATCCACAAACAGAATAAACCTTTATTTTATACCATATAAAAAATTAACTCAAAATAGATTAAAGGCTTAACCTAAAGACCTCAGACTATAAAGCTGCTCCAAGAAACCACTGAAGAAATGCTCTCCTACATTGGTTTGAGCAAAGATTTCCTGGACATGATTCCAAAAGCACAGGCAGAGAAAATACAAATTAACACATCAGATTGCATCAAACTAAAAGTCATCCACAAATTGGGAGAAAATATTTGTAAACTTCATATCTGATAAGGAACAAAACTATTAAAGAATTCAAACAACTCAAAAGCAAAGAAACCCACAAAACCCAATAGAAATGGACAAAAAACTAAACTGACATTTTTCAAAAGAAGATACACATACGAATGACCAATAGATATATGAAGAAAATGCTTATCCTCCCTAAATATCAGAAAAGTGCAAACGAAAACCACAATAAGATATTACTTCACACCTGTTAGAATTACTATAAGATATGAAAGACAAGTGTTGATGAGGATGTGGAGAAACGGGAACCCTTGTGCACTGTTAGAGGGAATATAAAAATACATCTGCACATTTATGTTTACTGCAGCATTAATTGCAATAGCTAAATATGGAACCCTAGATATCCATTATCAGCTGAATAGGTAAGGAAAATGTGATATATACACAATGGGATATTATTAGCCTTAGAAAGAAAATTCTGTCACTAATGACAACATGGATATACCCAGAGTATATTACATTACATGAAATAAGCCAGGCACAGAAATATAAATACTACATGGTTTCACTTATATTTGGAATCTAAAAACCAAACCATAGAGATAGAGAGTAAAATAGTGGCTACTATAGGCTTGGCTAGAGGTATGGAATAGGAGAGGGAGCTATTGATCAAAAGGCACAAAATTTCATTTATAGAAATCATCTTGGAGATCTACTGCATAGGATGGTGACTAGTAAATAATAATCTAATGTACATTTCAAAACTGCTACAGATTAGACTTCAAATGTTCTTACCACAAAACATGGTAAGCATATGATATAATGGATTTATTAAATAATTTGTTGAGTGCTTCCGATCATTCACCAATGTAAACATAGCAAAACATCACATTGTACTTCCAAAATAATACATACACTTATTTTTAAATTAAAAATTAAAGCAAAACAAAAATCCTAGCAATTCAAAATTCTGACACATGCTCACGATATGTCACTAATTATATAAAACATTTTTAAAAACTAGAGAGTCAACATTGTCTTCTCCAATTGTATATAAATGCACCAAATTAAGTGCCCATGTTAATAAATTAAAAACTGGAGATGAGGTTTAATAATGGCATCTTTTAAGATTTATTATGGTAGGCTTATTTATCACAGAGTTTTGCTGAAAACCATTAAACCTCTCACTAATACATGTGTACTACCACATAATTTAAAATACCATACAATATTTTTTTTTGATAAAATGATCTCTGTTCTCTAAAACTACCTCCTGCTATTTCCTATTAGGCATACACTCAGTACATGCTTGACTCAGACTAGCCAGGCTGCTTCATTAGGACAAGAAGCTACAAAGTACCAAGAGACACATCCTCCCCACTTCTTCCTCCATCTGTTGATCTGTTCCTTAAAAGCCAATGTGCAAGCAAGGAAGGCTAAGCCTTCCTGTAAATATACGTGACAATATAAACAATGCTACAAACCAAACCAGTACTAAATTCCACTAAACAACTGTACCGTTTCCCAGACAGCATAAAGCATAAAAATGGTCTGGAACAGAAAAGACAGACAACTTCAGCAGCTTCTAAGTAGAGTGGGGGAGGGATACTCTTGTTATTTAATATACAATGTGACAGGTTCATACACATGAGGTCCACATTTGCTGTTTTTATTAAGTGATTCTGCTTCTGGGTAAAAGGAGAAAGAGAGACAGAATCTCCTTTAGGGTGTATGGTTTCAACTTAAACTTTGGCAAATTTCTCCTGCTAAGACTCAGATAAGAAGTTTTTAGGTTTGGTAGGTCGTAAATTTTGGTGTAACTGCTCCACCGTGCCAGTATAGCATAAAAGTAGCCACAAATGATGAATAACCAAATAAATGTAGTTGTGTTCCAATCAAGTTTTACTTACAAAATAGAATATAGCTTCGATTTAACCTGTGAACTGTAATTTGTCAAGCCTTGCCCTAGCCTGAGAACAAGTAACTTCTCCAGAGTTTCCAAGAGAAACACAAAAAATATAGAGTGAAAATTATTTGATCTTCAGGAAGAAAACTGAGTCTAAAATCACTGTGCTTGGTTTTAAGAGTGATTAGCCTTTTGAAAAATAGTTTGTACCAATATTTAAAAGCATTTATTTATTTATTTATTTTGGTTTTTCTCCAGTACTGGGAATTGAACTCACAACCTTGCACTTGCCAGCCAGGCGCTATGCCGCTGAGCTAAATCCCCAGCCCCTAAAAGCATATATTTATTACAGACCTTATTTTATCACACTGCCACATCCTATGCCTTTTCTTTCCCCAAGCTGCTCTGCATCTTTATTATCTTTAAAATTTCACTTGTGTATTAAATTAAGAAACAACTATCCTTTGAAAAGTAAAAATTACAAAGATGGTAACCTTAGTTTAAGAATATTTATAATAAGAAGACTCAAAAAAGAAGTTATAGTAAAAGAAAATGGAGAAGACGACAGAGGCGAAAGCTCTGAGAAAGACATAATGGGAAATTTACAGAAACAGATCTTTAGGAAGGGGAAAGGAAAGAAGGGAAAAGTAAAAAAAAAAAAAAACCTGAGAAAAGAAGGAAAACATGGAAACAAAGCTTTGTAAATGGGGAGGGAAGGAGGGGGTTAAAGAGAGGGTAGGGAATATAGAAAAAAAATCAAGTTGTATCATGTACAGGTACAAATTCTCTATGATAAATGTGATTGTCATGTATATTTAAAATGTAACAATAAAGTCTAATGTAAAAAAAAACCCAGATAATTAACCTATTATCTATTTTCCATTAAAACTGGATCACTTGCCCACATGTGCATGGAATGTAAATATAATCTGGGTGAGACTCAGGCTACAAAAGTGACAAGATATCTGGGGAAAAGGAACATCCCACTTTAGAGCAACTCTTGGTACCAAAGCCAGAGTTTAAGAATCAAAAACTTACAAAACCCATGTTTTAAAATATAAGCTTTTGAAAGTCACATCTTAAGCATCTGTCTCTAATTATTCTTGCTATCCCTTGTGTTTATGTCCTGTAACTGTATACTTTCTTGTACTCTATATTAAGATTATTTTTGCTAACTACCATGAAGACAAGACTGTTTTCTAATATATAAACAGCCGAGTAGATTTAAGAAATAACCCCTACAGGGGAGTGGTAGATGGCACTGAGTTATTAAACCTAGATTTATAAAAACCAATGAAAAATTTACTTTAGCAAAAAATAGTCAGTAGGAAGGGAAATGGACTCTGAATATTTCAGGGTTTTGGACACTTACTGTCTCTAGATGTACCCTCAAAGCCTCATGTGGTCTTAGGTGGACATTTGTCAAAAGTAAATGGATCTAGAGTGTGCCACACTGGGATTGATTCATGGTACAATACTAGGATCAAGGGCATTAGGATTAAGGGGTAAGTGCTTCCCACCTAAGTACCCTGGATAAGATATAAGGGATAGGAAGAGCTGTGGCTGGGTTCCCTTGCTTGCTTTGCTACCTTCTGCCCATGACGACTGTCTCTCTTCTGCAATACTCGTCTGCCATGCCGCCCGCCTTGGAGCAAGCTGATTTTGGACTGAAACTTCTATAGATTGTGAGCTAAATAAACCCTTCCTCCTTTAACTTTGAGTGTCACATATTTTGTCTCAACAATGAAAGAAAAGTAACTAAGATACTATATGATTAAACTATATGAAGTTTATGATGATACTATATGATTGTGGGGATTTTGTATTTCTTAGTATGTTTCTATCTGACAAGAAGAACGATCCCTTTTATGTAAGCAGAAATCTGCGTATCACTGGCAGAAAAGGATTATAATGTTACTCTCACCTAAAGCCACATTCAGGCCAAATAATTAAAACAAGAAGATTAGGAAAATCTTGCCAAGGGTGAGGAAAAAAATGGAAGAGATCCAATTTGTCCTTTTCCTTCATCCCCATTCTAGAAAGTAAATTAAAAAACAAAGTTGGCCCAACTAAAGAAATCCTGCTTAGTTTTTCTTACTTATTCTTGTATTCTCTAATTTCTGACTGTGTTCTTACAACTCTAATATGAAAGTCTAGAAATCTGTCCTTCTAAAGGTAAAAACATCTGGGGAAAAAAAAAAACATCATGAGAGACATCTAGTACAGAAGTAAAACATATACAAGGAATCAAAAAGTTCAAAGATGAACATACTTTCACTATTTTTCTACACTGATTAAAAAGTGGTATTTGACACTAGTTCTAGTATCATGACTTTTTATCTTCTACTAATTCTGCATGCAAAAAAGAATAACATATAGTAAGCACCTCAATTTGTTTCTTTTTTTTTTTGAGACAAATGTCTCAAAATATGATATGGAGTTACTTTCCCACATTTACTGTTGAATTTCGTTTTTCTTTTGGGGTAATTAATTATAATAAATGTCAGTTATATAAATACTCAAGTAGACTCTCAAGCTTTTTCTCACATGAATTGAAAGATCAATTAAAGAAATGTTTACAGTCATTGAATTGTTTAATACATAGTCTGCATCATAATAACATTAAGAACTTCATAAGCTTACTTTCAATAATAACTTACTTCTGTTTTTGTGATTTTTTTCCTCTATGCTTCCTTGAAGATATAAAGTAAACTGATAGAAAGTAGGGAAAAAGCCATTACATTTAAGTGAATATGGTTTAAATTTTTTATAACTGGTTATATTAAATTATATATCACACTTTATGTAAAATATACAAATCAGGATTCTATTAGCAAAAAATTCTTATACAGAAATAAAAAGCATAAACCATTAAATGTTAAAAAACTCTATAAATCAAAAATGTTAAAAGTAAAGTAGTTAAGCTTGATAATTTTTCAAAAATTTACATCATACTATATATTCCTTAAAGTATAAAAAAGCAAAAACATTGCAAATTTACATATAACTGACCATTTTATTTCTAGTTTAAAACAGAAGCTAAAAAGGAAATTCTTATTCCACATTTCTAAAAGTCAGAGGAAAATAAGTCTGCAAATTTGTGATACCTTAGAGTGAGGTCAACTAGAACTAGAAGCCATCTCATTATTTGAAAAACTACTGGCTACCTAGGATTGTCTTTATAAATCCAAATGCTGGGGCTGGAGTGTAGCCCAGTGGTAGACCACTTGCCTACCATGTATAAGGCCCTGGGTACACACACACATACACACACACACACACACACACACACAATGTATATCTTTATTACATAATGTTTATTTCTTATGTGATAAAATAAATCAAAATTCAAGACTTCTTTACTGTTTGGGGGATATTATGGTTTGTGTCTGGATATGCCCCCAAACCTTCATGGGGTCATGAGAGGTGGGCTTTTCAGAGATGTGGAGGCGGATGAATCTAGAGTTTGTGACTGGTTCATTGTCTAGTGCTGGGATTGGAGGGGTTAGTGCTACACTCGCCCCAGCATGGGTAGCCTGCATAAAATATAAGGGAGGAAAAGAGGCTTGCTTTCTGCCTTTTTTGCTTTTGCTGCTTTTACTGTCTTCCATCACCATGGATGGTTGTGCCACCTTGCCCTGGAGCCAGCTGACTAGGGACTGAAACCTCTACAAGCTGTAAGCTAAACAAACCTTTCCTTCTCTTAACAGGTATTTCGTCTTAGCAATGAGAAAAATGTAACTGAGACAGGATATGCCTAACCAATGAAAGAATATATTAAATGAATAAATAGGAAGATAGTGGGAAGAAAAGACCATTAACCATAGCAAAGTGTAGGTGCTAAAAAAGAAAGAAAAACTCTGTATATATGTGAGAGTGTGTGTGTGTGTGTGTGTGTGTGTGTGTGTGTGTGTGTGTGTTGTTGGGAATTCAACCCAAGGTTTCATGCATGCAATGCAAGTGTTTACCACTGAGCTACATCCTCAGCCCTTAATACAAATACTGTCAATTGCTAAGAAATTGTTATAGCATTAATACTGTACCATAATATTCAGATTCATTCTGAATGCTGCACTCTTTATCTTAAACAGAGGAGAATTAAAGTAAAACTGAGGGGTCATTGCTTATTTAATCAGTGGGAGAAATAATAATTATGCAGAGGATAATATAACTACACTGCATAGTAGGAGACTAATTCCCCTAAACACTATGAATTAAAACATTATGATGTCCAACAAATCTCGTTACAATAGTATATTCTATAAATCTTTTTTTGAAGTATTCAAAATGCCTATTAAAGAATATGCTTCTATCCATTCATGTATAGCTACTATTATTGTTCAAATTATTATCTTAATTATTTATTATATCTGGAATTGCTAGATTGAAAATCAGAAAAGGTAGTTCTATAAATGTGAAATATTTCTTCTTAGAACTATTTATCTATAAATTATATGTTATGATTAGAAGAGACATCTACCATGTTTAGAATATAAGTTCCAAGAGAATGTTGCTACCAAACTAATAATGAAAAAGAGCCAGATAATCTACAAAATATAACTTTTGGGTCCAACAGAAAGCTGAGGTCACAAGGCAATCAGGTGAACTAAATTCGAAAGGGTGGCAAGTGTTTCTAAGGAGACTTAAGACACAGAGCCCAGAGGAAGAGGTGGTCATAAAAACCAGGTAAAAAGAGAATAGCCAAATTTTGAAACAAATTTTGAAAGGGTGAGTGTGAGCTAGTATGACAATTCAGACGTTCCAGGAAGCACCAAAAAAGGAGTATCCACTTAATCCTTGGATCTTCACAGTCCTCTACCAGTGACTTCTAAGACATAATGGGAGGAGTCAGTCTTTACTGTTTTGTAACATACAATCTCAGGTACTAAAATACAGAGATGAGAGAAAGCTAATACTGGGAGGCAATATACAAGAGACAAAGTAGTCAAGAAACTAAATTCAGAGGCCTGAGACATCTGAATTAGTAAACAGAAACTTTAAAACAGTTTTTAAAAAGAATTTAGTGAAAAAGATGGGCACATGAATGAACAGATGGGGAATTTCAGCAAAGAAAAATGGTATTAGTAAGAATCAAATGGAAATGCCTGGAATAAATACAATATAAGAAACAAGTAATTCCTTTAATGGACTTTTCAGCAGAATGGACAGGATACAGTTAGGAATCAAGGAATTTAAAAATAAGGCAACAAAAACCATCTGAAACAAAGCACAGAACACTGCTGAAATCCAGGTTATTAGTAACTACCTCAGGAACATGCTCTTCAATAAATTAAGACAATCCAGAGAAAAAGATCGATAAATAGATTTATACGAATTACCAAAACTGACCCAAGAAAATATAACAACCCTGGATAATCCAGTAATAGACAATAAAATTGAGGCAGTAATAAAGAGAAAACCTTAAGATCCAATTGATTCAACAATGAATTCTACAAGAACTTTTTTGGGGAAGATCTAACACCAATAACTTCTCAAACTCCTTAATGAAAATGAAAGGGAAACAGTATTGCCAAATTCATTCTTGGAAGCTAGCATTATCTTGATTCTCCCCACCCAAAAAATCTACAGCATAGGTTGATCTCTTTAATGAACATATATCCTTAAGAAGACACTGGTAAACAAAATGCGAAGATCCTTAACCAAACAAATGGAGTTCAACAAATCATTAAAAAGATCATACGTCATCACCAAGTAGATTTTATCCCAGAAATGCAAGAATAGCTCAATATATGCAAATCAGTAAATGTAATAGATCACCATAAACATAAACTAGGACAAAAATCACATCATCATTTCAATGGATGCAGAAAAAGCCTTTGACAGAATCCAACAATCCATTCATGATTAAAAACTGTAGAAAATAGGAATGTAAGAACATTATCTCAATCTGACAAATGCCACTTATGATAAACCTACTGCCAATATATGGAGAAAAACTGAAAGCTTTTCCTCTAAAGTCAAGAATGAAAAACAGATGTCCACTATCACCACTCTTGTTCAACATAATACTCAAAACTTTAGGCAGAGCAATCAGGCAAGGGAAAGAAATAAAAGATATCTGCAGGAAAGGAAGAAGTCAGACTATCCTTATTCACAGGTGACATAATCCTTTACACAGAAGATACAAAAAATTCCACCAAAAGACTCCTAGAGCTAATAAACAAATTCAGCAAGGTAGCAGGATACATATCAACACACACACGAATCAATAATGTTCCTGTACACCAATAATGAACCCACCTGGAAAGAAATTAAGAAAATAATACAATTCACAATAGCTTGAAGAAAAATTAAACTTAGGAATTAACCTACAATGAAAGTAAAAGACTTTGAAGAGGACATCAGAAAATGGGAAGATATCTTCTGTTCTTGGATAGGCAAAACCAATATTATCAAAATTTCCATACTTCCAAAACCAATACACAGATTTAATACAATTCCAATCAAAATATCAATAGCATTCCTCAGAGGACTAGAGAAAACAATCCTAAAATTCATACAGAATCAGAAGAAACCCAAAATAGCAAAAGCAAGCCCGGGCAACAAGAGCAAAATAGGAGGCATCACAATCCTGGATTTTAAGTTACATTACAAAGCTTCAGGGATAAAAACAGCAGGGGATTGGCACAAAAAGATACGTGGATCAATGGAACAGAATATAGGATGCAAAAATAACCTCAGACACATTTAGCCATCTGATCTTTGAGGAAGGGACCAAAAATATTCACTAGAAGAAAGAGCCTCTTTAGCAAATGGTGCTGGGAAAAATGGCAGAAGACTGAATCTAGATCTGTATCTCTCATGATGCACTAAACTAAAACCAAAATGGATGAAAGATCTAAATATTAATGCAGAAACAATATGCTAGAAAATAAAATAGGTAAAACTTTTGAAGAGACAGGCACAGTCAAGGACTTTCTAAATAGAAGCTCAATTGTATAAGAAATAATATCAAGAATCAACAAATGAGATTACAGCAAGTTAAAAAGCTTCTGCACCGTGAGGGAAATAATTGTGAAGTTACAACCTACAGAATGGGAAATTTTTGCCAGCTACTCCTCAGAGAGGACTAATATGTAGAATATATGAAGAACTCAAAAAATTAGATACCCCCCCAAATAAAAGACCCACTCAAACCCAAAGCCAAAGACCCAAATAGAGAGCCCATAAATATATAAAAACACTTTCAACATCTCTGGCCATTAGAAAAAAGCAAATTAAAACAATGGTGAAAAAAACTAAAAATAGAAATTCCATTCAAAACAGCTATTCTACTTCTAAATATCCTCCCAAAGTTATATAAAGACATCATACTAGATGATACATACGTTCCCATGTTTATAGTAGCACAATTCATAATAGCTATGTCTTGATTGCTGCTTATATGTCCACCAATAGATGAATGGATAAAGAAAATATAGTATTTATATAACAGAAAATGGGCTTGTACTGCTCAAAAAAAAGATTCTAAACTTGTAGAATACCAGAATACCAGTATTCTTTCTCTTCTTCAATCATATTTAGATTTCACTTAAAAGTAACAAAAGTTCTGTAAACTTCCAAAAAACTGTATACAGCTTACTAAATATCCTCATATTCCCTCACTTAATCTTTATAATAATAAAACACCACTACAGTGTATTACTGGCTTAAAAATAAAACAAGAATAACTTACATGACTGAAGGCAGTATCAGTTCTGGTACTCCCAATGCCCCCTTGAAAATTCACCTTTACTCTGAGGTCTGGATTCACATGATGATTGAACATGCTGCAGTCCCTAAAGGTCCCAAATGACCTGCTGTTCAATAAATCCAATGTAAGCGTATGTTTCTCTTATATGACTTCTCTATACCAGTAGCCCTTCTAGGAATGTTATCCTTCTTGGGCTCTTTTGGGCACAAGGTTTATTACTATTCTTCCTTTATTTCTAACTACTACTTCTCATTCTTATCATAAGGACCTATTGTTCTAGCCCAAATAACTGTTGGGATCTGTCCTTGGCTTTTACTTCGTTTTGTTTGGTTTTGTTTTTTGTGACAGGGTCTCCCTATGTAGTTCAGGCTGGCCTTGAACTCACTATGTAGCCCACGCTGGCCTCAAACTCGCAGTGATCCTCCTCCCTCAACCTCCTGAGTGCTGGGATTAGAGGTGTGTGCCACCATATTCAGTTGTTTTTACCTCTTTTCAGGTTTTCTCTGGGAAATCTCATTTCACCAACAGTCAAAATTTCAGAAGTCACATATTTTTTGATGACTTAATATTTTTTCAGTGGAGCCTGTCTTCCATATTAAAGTTATACTCTTTTCAAAACTTGCTTTCCACATGTTCTATGCCACCTCTATAGACAGACCTGATTCAGAAATATGTCATTTAGGTTCTGGTTAGTCTATAAAACAAATCCTCCTATCTATTCTACTAGCAGGTATACCTGTCTCTTCCTTTGCATCTTCACTGCTTCTCATTTAGTTCTCAGTCCTTAGTTTCTGTCATCTGAACTACTGATCAACAAGACAGTGAGCTCCTAAGTTTTCCTTTCCCATCTACCTTTTATCTTACTGCCAGAAATATTCTTTAAATCAGATCAATTTGCTACCCAACATTAATAATCAAAGCCAAAACCCTGCTATCCATCCCAGCCGATATACTCCAACATCAATCCCAACACCTTTGCCACCGAAGACACTCAACAGTATGGATTTAAGCTGACCCTACCAGCATCACTTGCCTTTGCAACTTTCACTTCATCACTGCAACCTGTACTTTCATCAAATCAAATTCCTGAAGTTTACTGAACACATTATGACAGCTCTCTCCAATAGAATTTTCTGTGATGATGTAAATGTTCTATATTTGTTCTACATAGTACCCTTCACATATGGGTAAATGATACAGAGAATATGGCAAGTACAACTAAAGTACTGGATTTTTAAAAATTTTATTGAATTGTCATTAATTTACCTTAATTAAATTACTTTAATTTAACTAAACTTAAATTTAATTGTAATTAAATTTAACTTTAACTTAAATTGTAATTAATTTAACTTATAGTGGCTACCATATTAAACATCATGGATCTATGTTTTCTATTTCTCTATACTGCAGAATGTGTTTCTCCATCTAGAAGTGTTTCATTCTTTACCCTTCACTTACTTTTTTAAAATACAAATTCAACTTCTTTAATAGATGCAGAATTATTCAAGTTATCTATTTCTCCTAGAATAAGTATTGGCAGTTTGTCTTTCATAAAATTTATTGCTTTCATGATAATTGTAAAATTCATATGCATAAAGTTGTGTGTTCATAATAATACCTTATTTCTTTTAATAATTGGATTCTGTAGAGATGAGACCTCTGTCGTTCCTGACTTGGTAATGTGTTTTCTCTTTTTCTTCTGCTTAGGCAGTATGACTACAGTTTTAACAATTTCAGTATCTTCTCAAAGAATCATGTTGGCTGTATTGATGTTTTTCTATTGCTTTTCTGTTTTGTAACTCCCTACCTGATCTTTATTACATTCCTCCTGTAAACTTCTGGTTTCATTTTTCTTTGTCCAGTTTCTTAGAGTAAAGCTGAGGTTATTAATTGAAGAACTTTCTTTTAATGTTTTAGTGCTAAAATTTCTCTTTTCCTACTACTTCCATTGTATGAGGTTAATTTTAGTATGTTATATTTTGTTTTCATTTAGTTCAAAATACTTTCTACTTTCACTTTGACATTTTTCTTTGACACATGGATACTTCAATGTAAAAAATAAAGAAAAACACCTTTGGCTATAAACATCTTCAGTACTTCTTGATGTGGAGGAATACACACATATTTCTCACAGACACACACACATATTAAAGTATGTCAATATATTGCAACACTTTACAAACATTAGGCATTGTTATAATAGAACCCATATGCACCAATACTACTCCCAGGGAAGTATGTTAAATGCCTCCCAAATGATATTCATTATGTGAAAAACATTTCCAACCTAATTAACTTGAAGGATGAAACCTGAATATGTTCATATGCTTATTAACAATATTTATGTTTCCCATCAAATATGAAAGCCTACTTCTTTAGATACCTGTTGAGTTTTTCTTTTAAAAAGTTCTCACCAAAGGAAAGAATAATTATCTCTACAAGTCCAGATGTAAACCCTTTTAGATGTAATCAATTCAGGACAGCATTTACCGGTCAGCCTAGTAAATCAGAATCAATTTTAAAAAAAAGCATCCTACTAAGTCTTAAACATAGGACCATACACAACCCAAGTGGCAAAATACAATCAAACTTCTCCATACCTGAATCAGAAGGAATCTATAACGTGATTGGTTTTTTATGACTGGCTTTCCATGATGATACTGACTTCAAGGCATAACATCTTCTATTACTGGAAACATTTGCATATAAAGTATGCTTCATGTAAAGAGGCAGATAGGGAGCTCAAGAAGCTAGATTTTTACAAACCAGAATATTACAGAGGAGTGAGCCGCATAGAGACAGCTCTAAGATCTCAAGAGAGATGACTTCACTCAAGCTAAATACTACTTTGCCGATTCCTGGAGTAAAAGACTTGAGACTAGTGGAAAAAAAAAATCACTGGAAAAGAGGTTGAATAACTGCAAGAGCTCATAAAAGACTGAAAATAAGTAATACGCTCACCAGCCAGAGTAATAATTTAATAGCAAGACATCTGATGATAGGCTTCTCAGAGAAATCTCATTTTAGTAACGGGTCTAAATTAGCCCACAATAAAAGTTGATGTGGATATACTCTAACAAAACATCAAGGCAAGATAAACACTGATTCCAAGTAACTTGAGTGCCTAAAAAAGCCTAAGACTTTTTATAATCTACAAAAAGTAAAACCAATCAAGGTTCAGAGAGCAAAGGATAAATTTTATTCTATTTTGCAAGGTTCCTTTAATAAGAAGCAGTACCATATTAATCCAAAGTATATTTTGATAATTGATCATTTCAAATACTTACTAGAATCCCTTCAGCAACCACTAAATACTACGGTAGTAAAGCTAAAATTCCAGCAAAGGAATAAATATACTCAATATTCAACTACAAAAATTAAGAGGAGATTCAAAGGCAAACATAAATAAAACAAATAACAAAGTAGTACCACAATGGAAAACCTAAAGAAGTTCAACTATATCAATAATCAAGTAAATGTATTACATTATGAACTGATGACTAAAAACAGAGACTGTCAAACTGTATAAAAAAGTGAAACCCAACTATATGATCACTATCTATAAGAGATACACTGGAAATAAAAGTGGTAGGTTATACATATAGAAAACAACAAGACATACCACGCAAACAGTTAAGTACAAGAGAGTTGAGAACATATTAATATTAAACAAAACAGACTGTAAGAGAAGTATTGCTAAATATAGAGGAAAAAGTAACTATATCATACACACAAAATAAGGTATGTATACTAGTAACATTGCTTCAAATAACACCATCAAGTACCTCAATCAAAAGAAAATTAAACTTAGAAAACAGTATCAACAACTGCAAAAACTTTTCAAATGAAATATAATGTTCAAGGTATACCATACATGGGCTGTAAGTCTCATCAAATATTAAAAACTTAAAACTATACAGTACATATATTTGCTAAGCACAAAGGAATTAAACTGGAAGTCAGTAACAGAAATCAGTAACAATACCCAGTACTTCTACATATGTGTGTAAAAGCAATAAAAATATTTTAAAACATTTCAAATTGAATGATATTGCAAACATAATTTGTAGGATACAGCTAATAGAGTGCTTAAATGGGTATGTATACCTTTAAATGTTCACTTAAAATAAAGAAAGGCTTAAAAACATTGATCTGTTTCCTTTTTCAGATGCTTAAAAAAGATAAGCAAATTAAGCCCAAATTGACTGGAAGAAATGAAATAGAAGAGTAAAAATCAAGAAAAAAAAGGAAGAAAGAAAATTGAGTATCCAAAGTTGCTTTCTAAATATAAATAAAATTGATAGGAGCCTGACATATTGTTTGAAGAGAAGGAAAACACTAATTACCAATACAGTATTAGAGATGTAGCACAAATCAAAAGAAAAATAAGGGGAGGCCAACTTCCTATAATGGTGAAGTAGTTTATTTTGTTTTTTTTTTTTTTTTTTTTTTTTTTATTTTAAGGATAAAAGGAGGGAAACATTAACAGACATACAACATTTTACAACATATCACAAGCACAATACAGACAATACAGAGTTACAAAC
>NW_004955402.1:23346862-23392740 GCF_000276665.1 Chinchilla lanigera | reverse complement strand
TTTTTGTTTGTTTTTCTTCCAGTACCAGGAATTGAACTCACGACCTTGCGCTTGCCAGGCAGACACTTTGCCGCTGAGCTAAATTCCCAGCCCCGTTTATTTTGAACTAACCTTCTTACAAACAACTTAAAGCTAATGACATGAAAACTCTAAACATTAAAAATAAACAAATAAAACCACAGTCATTGGAGATGAAGAAGAAACAGAAAAAAAAGGAGAGGAGCTGCCAACTAAAAGAACAGAAAAACAGTAGGTGAAATTTCCTGCTCTTTTTTCCCCATATCTGCATATATTTTTGTAACAAAGTCACTTTAGCTGTAAATGAACAAAAGCAGGGAGACAGAGACTTAACACATGATCCTTGCACAGCTTAGGCATATGTGAAACTTTAAAAGCACTAAGCTAAATCTACTAATTCTTTTTTTTTTTTGGTTTTTTCCAGTACCAGGAATTGAACTCTTGACCTCGCACTTGCCAGGCAGGTGCTGTGCCACTGAGCTAAATCCCCAGCCCCTAAATCTACTAATTCTGATTATGTATATTTCTAAAACATAATTATGAAAGAGTCCAAAATAAGATCAAAGAATGCTGTGAAGAAAATTTTGCCCTAAAATTTTAAGTCTTTTAAGAAAGTCTAAAAACCTATTTTCCCACAGTGGCTTTCAAAACATTTAAGTCTGATAACAGAGTATCAGTTTGTAACTTAAATTTTTACCATATATGAAAATTTATCAAAAATATATTGATGTGTCTATACTAATTGTGACTATATTTACATTAAGCAAATTCTTTTCTCAAGTTCTTTATACACAAATTACCATTTGCCCTATGTGAAATACTTTAAAAAGCTACAAACCACAGAAATGTCTTTAGAAATAAAACATTCAAAATGTAACTGCTTTTTAAAAATAATTTAACTGAAATGGACTGATCCCCCATCAATTTCAGCTGCAACAGTATTCCTTCCGAATGTTCTCAAGTCAGTTAGTCCTCTGCCCCTGGACCCTGGGACCATGCTTTGTGTGTCGTCCTCTGACTGGGCCGCTTCCCACTGCCCAGCAGAGCCCATGGAGCTCCACCCTGGCTTCAACTGGTGAGCCTGCTGACCATCTCCATGCACACAGTGTAAGATGCCACTCCCTTGGGCACAACTTCCACTGTTGCTGCCCTGCGGAGGACCAACTGGACAACTCTCCTTGGAGCAATTATACCCACTCTGGCCAAATCTGCCCCTATTTCCATGTATTGATATGCACAGGTCTAGGACTTTTCCTTCCCTTCAATTGGCTTTAAGCATTGCAAATTGGTCCAGCAGAGGTGCTGATGTGTAATCTCTGAAGCAAGGTGACAGATCAGTGGTATGCCAACCCTGTAGCACCCCCAAAAAACCATGCACAATAGGTGGGATGGAGAGGTGTGCTCTATGCTGTCTCAGCTGGGACTGAGCCTTGAGATAACAAGCTATGACTTTCCAGTGCATAAAAAACTACAAATCAGAGCTGAAGCACCAACCCTAAAACATTACATACTACCTCAGCTGCATTATGCAGGTTACTCCTTCTGCATGTCCTTCTTTCTGCATACTGTAGAGGTTAACTTCAGACCACCTACCCAGCCCAGCTCACAACACTCATCTACTTCCTACCATTCTCACAGTCAGTCATCCTCAAGCCACTCCCTTCTTCACAAATTAATAAAACATCGGCTTGGCCCTGGGTAGAGGCCTTTGTTCCAGTTTTAACGATCACCATAGCTGGACTTAGGACCCCCTTGACTCCCCACAACTACAAATATGCCTTAATGTCTTTGGCATGGGTTGTACTGGAATTAATTCTAGAGAGTTAATTCCAATCTATCACTTCCATGGGTTGCACTGAAGTGATAGATTGGAATTAACTTACTAGAATTCCAATAACTTTTCCACAGGATTACAAAAAGAAACTTCTTGGACTGAGATGAGGACCAGGAAAGGCTGGCTATACTGCCACCTGGAATACTTTCTCTGGGAACACAGCCCATTAGACCTCCACTCCCACTGGGATTGGAAGGCACTGATGCAAGAAGACTTAGCCCTCGGTACCATGACAGCTGCTGGTAGACCTGCTTCAACTGCTCAGTGTTCAGGTGGCTGGCCTCAGCACGGTTCACCACTGGCTTGGGGTAATTCACTCCCATCAAACCCTTGGTTACTTCTGGCTGCTTTCTGGTGCATTCCAGGGATCATAAATAGATATTGCAAGGAAGCCAAGCCTCTTAGGATAAGCAATAGTGATACAGTCTCCATTGGGATCTGTTCTCCTACCAAAACCAGCAGGGCAATAGGAGTGAAAAAAAAACTGTTGGAAAAAGGAACTACAAGATGGCCACATCCAACTTCCAGCATTTATGCTCTAATCTGCAACAAGCAGTAATTCTTCAAATATTTTCATTCCTTCTTCCCAGCTAACCCACAGGTTCCCTGGTGTCAGGAAGCATGTGATGGGGTGCCTGGCCGTAGGTGGTGAATCTAATCCTCCTAGTGAAGCTGAGTCATGTTAGCATCAAAATATGGAAAGCCTGTTGGGCTCTCTCCCCACTTGCCCAAAGCCTCAGGATTATCCCAAGGAATCTGAACACAGATGGGGCTTCCTTCCATCTTATCAAAGCATCGACTATTTGTCGCTGCTGTGTAGAAAAATTTACACCATAAGTGTTGCCCATACAGACAAAGGAGAGGGGAACTGTTGTTCTTTACCTCTAGGTAGAGATCTACTAGACTGAAGTAAAACAGCTGACAGGATAAATAACCAAATGGGAGGTAAGGGCTAAGCCCAGTAGGGCTTGTGAGCAGGAAGTTGGCATTCATTCAAAGTCTTTAAAAGTTTGTTACCCAAGCTTTTTTTGCCAAATACCTTTCCAAACGTGTAAGTGCTTCAGTTTCTCTTCCTGGCCACATTGTAGAGAGTAAGCCATCAGTATCAAAACCCAGCTCTTCCAGGGAAGGAAGTCTGTATTTCTCACCATGATGCACTTTTCTATCACTTCTGAAGTAATCATTTCCACTAGAATCTCCAGTGGCTCCATTTTACTGATCAGTGTTTGAACTTTTTGTAGAGGCTGCTATCCACCATTGAGTTCTATGATCTTGTCTAGGTCATATAACATATATTAAATTTGTACAATTGAAAGTTTAGTAATATTCCACTCCTTGAAAATCCAGGGAAATACATCCGTTGGCTGTCCATGAATCACAAATAAGCGAGATTTTAATTTTCATAGACTGGCACTGAGATCCTCATGACACTGATGCAAAAATCACCACCTGCTGATGCCCACACTGGAGGAGAAGGAGAATCAAGTGTCCAGAATGTAGATGCGTGGATAGTGTCTGGTGCCCAGATGCATTCCTTCAGCACAGGGTTGTGGAGCCACAGCCCCTGTGGAACCATGCACAGTGTTCACCCCCATCCTGGACTGCCACCTGAGTGTGTGTGTGTGTGTGTGTATGGGGGGGCAGTGGATAGACTGGCACCTGACACAGGGGAAAGGGCCAAGATAGGGGCTTGAACCCTGGTCACCACTTGCCCTCAGGAGCCTGTGCAGCCCACGGCTCCCAGCGCCAACCTAGGCTAGGTAGGCAGAGAATGTCGGGATGCTAGTCCTCAAGACTTTGCTGCCTCCCTCACTGCTTCCACCCTTGCCACTGCCCCAGCCGCCTGACAGGAGTGGGAGGAGGGTTACGGGCTAGACTGAGCACAGGCTAAATTTTCTGTTTTTAAGCCACCTTTTTGACTTGAGTATAGGAGTCCCCAGTCTAAGCTAAACAAAATGGCTAAATGTCAGATAGACACAGTAGCAGTTGCTAAATCAGAGAACCAGAGTTACATGTATTAATGGTAGATGGAAACTGAGGGGGAACACTGCAGGAGGAAGAAAGAAAGTACACAAATCCTATATGCAACTGTCTAAACCTCTGACAGCTAAATTACACATACACAGAAAAAGTGTCTAAGCAGCCCACCTAGGATTAAATGAACTGAATATATTTTATCCAAACTCAGAAAACAGTTTAGTGTCTGACTTTAGGGGAAACAAAATGAAATGCAAAACTTTTCAGAGGAATACAACAGAATGCAAACTGTCTACAAAATGTCATTAATCATGAGATAACACAAAATTAAAAGAAAGTACTACCCAATAACATACTACCTAAAGGCAATCAATGAAGACCAACCCTAAAATGATCCAAATATTAGTTATCCAACAGAGATTTAAAATAGCTGTGAGTAGGCCAGGGATAAAGCTCAGCAAGATAAGCACCTGACTGGCAATCACAACATCCTGAGTTTGATTCCTGGTACCAAAAATAAAATAAAATAAAATAGCTATGACTATATTCATAATGAATAAATATATATGGAAATCCACACAAAAGAGGAAATACAGCATAAAATGGATATTTATAATTGAATATCTGAAATGAAATTTTCTGAATGAGCTTTTAAAAAGCAAACTGGTAATGTTAGAAGAATGAGTCAAAGAGCATCAAGACAGATCAATGTGTATAAGTTAACACTTGTTTCATTTACAAGGGAGGTTTTATAAATGCTTGTCTTGGTTACTCTTCTCTCGTTGCTGAGACAAAACATCTGAAGCCCAAAATTTAGGAAGGAAAGGTTTATTTTGCTTACAGGTTGTGGAGGTTTCAGTCCGTACTTGGCAGGTTACAAGGCAGAGTGGCACATGGCAGAGGGCTACAGCTCATGGTGGCAGAACACACCAAAAGCAACAACCACAAAATGGAGGAATGGCGGCAAGCAGCCCCTTCCTCTCCCTTACATATGCAAACTATCCACCCCAGGGCAGGTGTAGCTCTCACATCCATAATCAATCAAACTCTAAAAGCCTGCCCCATGACCGCATGAGGCTTTGGGGGGGGGACACCCAGACATAAACCATAACAATGCTGCTGCTTTTTAAAATCTGTTTTCAATCATTCACTGCAACAGATACTTATATGCTGATCTTGGATCCTATATTTGTGGATCTTAGATTTCTATGTTGTATGTTGGATCCTCTAGTGTTACTAAGCTTACTTAGTTCTAGGAGATTTTTATTTGTTTTTTAAAGATAGCTTAGGATTTTATGAAAACAAAGCCTGAGGTCGTAGAAGATGATTATTTTGATTACAAAGATTAACGCATAAAAAAACTAAGAAAAAACTTAAAGCTACTTTGGTAAAAACTAACTTCATCATACTCCTCCAAAAATTCACAAAGATTAAAAAAAAGCAAATGAGCAATTCAATCAATAGTTCAGTAAACATGCATGGAGGGCACCATAAGTAAAAATCAGCAAAATAATGGACAACATAAACAGATTTAAAACAGTTTCAGAGAAGCATTTTAGAATTATCTTTCCAAAATATGTTTAAGGAAAGAAAAATAAATGAAGAGAAAAACAGATTTATATGAGACCTGAACAAGTTAGTGAGAATGAAGCATGGAGAAGACAACAGGAAGAGAAATAAAATTATATGAAGAGAATAAAGTTATCTAAAATATCCCTACTCAGTTTCCATAAAGCAAATAATGATGGGGCAACAGCAATATATAATGAAATAATAACTCAATAATATTCACTAGCAATAACATATAAATCTGCAGATTCATGATGACATTGAATTTTAAGTAGGATAAACAGAAATAAATTCATACCTAAAGTCATCGCAATGATTTGACAAAAGTTAGACTACTTACTAAATGATTGATCTTACACATGTTATTAACCTTTGTGAGCTTTATTTTCTAAATATAATAGTCACTACTCTTTCACTCTTATTACTTATTCTTATCACTATAAATGACCCTGATACACAGCTATGGAAAGAATCTTAGTATACTATAGTGTACTTCTACTTCTTAAAGTCACATAATAGAAGTAATTAAATACAGTTATTATCAGTCTGGGAGAGAAGACTAAGATGCTTCACATGTAAACAGAACATGGCTGGGGGCATAGTTCAGTGATAGAGAAATGGATAGCATGCTTGAGGCCCTGGGCTTAATCCCTAGCATTCTTAAACACAAATGAAAATTACAAGGAAAGAATTCCCCAACACTTACTGTATATAAAATTAAGAAACTGTTTTTAAAGTTTTAACACTGAAGTGTGTTTCCCAAAACTAAGTAAAACCTTATTACCCTCACTAAACTGTCACTACAACTTCCCAAACATCAGTGCAGTGAACATCATTACTAAATAACTTACTACTTCAAAGTAAGATTAAAGGCTGAAAATGTATTAGCTGTGAAAGGCATTAAATACTAAAATGTATTTAATAGTAGATAAAACAGTGAAAATAAATTAGAAAATTTTCCACAAATTCCTAGTGGTAACCTGTGGTAAAGAACAAAAATACAAGTGGAAAACAAAAAATCTGCCAGATATTTACAAAATAAGACTAACTTGAAAAGTCCAATGGGAAGCTTTACAATGGCATTATCTTAGAATATTTTCAAATTATCTTATAAAATTTTAAAAACTAACATGAGGATAGATAAAATATATATCAAAAAAAAAAAAAGAATATATTCACAATAGCCAAGTTGGGGAAATGATCCAAATGTTCAGGCAAATGAGCAGACAAAGACCACGTGCTAAATATCTGTGAAGCAGTATTTTTCAACCTTAAAAAACTGAAGGGTGATAGTGGCTAGAAGGAACCAAAAGAGGAGCTACTAGGATACTAATAATGTATGACACTACTACAGTGGGCAGCTAGGGGCAGATTGGTTTCAAAGACGTTTCATTCTTCCCCCTGGCATGTTTCTCATGACAATGACAGAAAAGCAAGAAGACAATAGGAAATACTCAGTGTCATGTGTAAAAACCCAGGTTTGAGAATGATATAATAGCTTCAGCCTTATTCTATTTGGCCAAAGTGGGTTACTCAGTATTAACTTAGTATAAAAAGACATATATCTTTTCATGGAAAATTAGAAACAGGAATAAATAACTGGGATGAAATGTACACACAGACAAACTCCTGATTCATTTCTGTCACTACTTACTAAGCCAAGGTACATAATAAAGCCTACCCAATTCGGCTTAGGTAAAGGAATTTTCCCATAAACTTACATTGTCAATAAAGTTCATTTCAGAATGCTATATATGATAAAAAGGGGGGTGATGGCTCAATTTACATATATCATTATAAATAATCAGCAATGTTTATGTTTGTATACAAGTAATAATTAATATACACTCTGGATTCACACAGCTGCAAATTCTGTCCTCCAATCTCATGTAAATATATTCACGACTGACAAATAGTCTCCTAAATTTGTTTGCAAAAATATGGTCAGACTTAGCTATAAAAATCTTTATAGGTTTCAGAGAGTCAAATTGTAAGCTGCTAACATAAATAATATAAATTAGGGTCCCCAAAACAACTGTGTCCCTGAAGTTAACCTGTTGGCTCAAAGCTTAAAAAGTAACAAATTGAGCCAAAGGAGGAAATGATGTTTTATACATACTTTTAGTAAGTGTATTTCAAAGAAGAAAAATAAATATTGTTTTATTTCAAGTTACTTAAAATATAAGTCAAGAAAACAATTCAGGTAATTCCTAAATTTCTATACCACTTTATGGATATAAATTTGAAAAGAATGATAAAATGGAAAATTCACTGAAAGACAAAAACCTATCAAAGCTTATTCGAGAAGAAATAAGTAACCTTGATGACAGTTAAGTTGAATATATAGTTAAAAATGTTTCCTTCTGAAAAGGGGAAAACCCACTCTTGACTCAGGTGTTTTCATTAGTGAATTTTAATAAAAACTTAATAAAAATATTAAAACTCATTCTATACAAATTTTTGTAGGAATCTGAAAGGGGAAATGCTTCCCAAAATACTCATACCTTGATGAAGATATTACAAGAAAGGAAAACTACAGTCTAATATCTCTCATTAAGCAAAATTCCTTAACAAAATATTAACTAATAGTATCAAGCAACATATAACAGAGTAATACATCATACTAGGTAAGATTCAGCCCAGGAATGCAAAGCTTGCTAATACTGAAAAAAAATCAATGTAGTATTACACATTAATAGACCAAAGAAAGAAACTTCTTTACATTATCATATCAATTTTTACAATGAAAAAGCTTTCAACAAAATCCCATATTCATTTTTAATTTTAAAAAAAGGATATATCAGCAAACTAGTAGTAGGAAGAACTTTTAACCTAACAAAGGGCACCTAGGTAAAATTTTATAGCTCAAATTATACTTAATGGTCAGAGACTAAATGCTTTTTCACCAAAATCTGGCAAAGATTTCCTCTTCCACACCTTTCATTCAAAGTTGAATTGGAAGTTCTAATTAGTGCAATAAGACAAAAAAAAAAATCACATATAGATTAGAAAGGAAAACATAACACATCCTTACTTGCAGACATGATTGTCTATGTGAAAATTTACAAAGAATCTACAAAACAATCACAATCCCTACACAAATGATCAGAAAGAAAAAAAAATAGAATTACATTATTGTAAGGTAGCTCTAGTAGTATAAACCACCAATCGAAAGCTGACTGTGATTAGAAGTATATAGACACATCTTATAGCAACCACTAAATACCAAATACCAAACTGAACAGTCATAAGTAATAAGCTAATAAAAGAGACAAATTTACCTATTTATTAAAATAAGGCAGAAAAAAAGAAAGAGAGACAAAGTTCAAATGAAACAGATTGCAAAATGATAAACCTACCTATAAAGTCTATAAATAATTCCAAAGTCTATAAGTAGTCTATAAATATTTCAAAAGACATAAATAAGAGATTGTATTTAAGACTTACTTATGTGCTCACTATGAGAAATGTACTTTAAATATAAAGACACAATTAATTTAACTCATAGGATACAAAAAGATATGCCCTGTGGTAAAGCTAGTGGAAAAAAAGACCACAGCAGGTGACTAAACATTACACAATGTAGATTTCAGCACAAAGAATATTATGTAAAACGAAAAATGGATCTTCAAAATATCTGAAGCAAAACCAGATAAAACTGTAAGGATAAAGAGATAAATCTACATGCATATTCAAATATTTAATATCCCTTTCTGAAGAAATGATAGAACAAGTAGATTTTAAAAATGTGTATAGAGAAGCTTTGAATCACACATCTGAAAACTGAACAATAATCCAACAGCAGAATGCACATTAACATGTTTCACTTCCTATTCTCTTCCAAAGCTACAAATTTTTAAGCTTAGAAAAGAGAGGAAAAGCATACAGTGCCTACATCTATTAATAAAACATTCCTTATTATAAGAAATTAGTACACTTTAATGTATAGACCACCTGGTGAATATTGTCAAAATGCAGATTATAAAAAAGTTAAGTATGCTGTGAAGCCTAAAAGTATGAATTTTGCTCAAGTTTCCAGGTGCTGCTGGAGATGCTCACATTACAAATCCATGGACTGTACCTGGTAAGAAACTAGGAAAACAAGAGAAAAAAAATAAAGGTTGGGTCACTTCAGCTATGCACACTTCTAAAAAGTCAAGGACAGAAAATATTTCTTTGAGTGATTTAAATGTGCTTGTTATGGTACAAAGCATTTGAAATGACATCTCATCTAATATTCACAATAAGCCCATTGAAGTATAGAGTATTACTCTCACTTTTCAGAGAAGGAATTGAAATTTCAGCAAGGTCAGTGATTTGCACATATTACACGGATTTTCTTATCTACTTGGCTTACTAGAGCACAGGTGGTCTGAGCACCAAATGAGCTCAATGAAAATGTTATTTTCCCAACATTTCCCCTAAAATCACATTAATTTTGTATTTCCTTTCCTTTTGGGTCCTCTCTCTCGACCCTCACAGTTAAGACCTAAGCATTTAAGCACAAAACCATGTAGAGAACTTTCTCTTTTTTGTCTTTCTGAGACTGGGTTGCACTGCACTATACAGTTCAGGCTGGCCTTGAACTTAATTTGTAGCCCAGGCTGGCCTTGAAGTCACAGCAATCTTCCTGCCTTAGCCTCCCAAGTCCTGGGATTACAGGCGTGTGCCACTATGCCCAGCAAGCAGGGTACTTTCATAAATTCCTTTACCTTTTGTCTGATTTATCTGTTGTGCTGGAGATGTTTAATATTTTACCTTAACTAAAATATAATTAATTGCAAAATATAATTACAAAATTAAATGCAAGAGATCTAAAAATTTTTAACTTTTCACTGTGATGTCATATTAGACCTACATGCCTTCAAATAATTAAATGGAAGTATAAGGTATGATCGAAAACTACAGTGAAATGTTTAACCTTAAAAATTATTACAGTGAAAAATACATTGCCACTAATCCCCTGAAAAATACTCCCCCTTGGTTTGAACACATTGTTCTTGCCACTTTCTGATGAAGCTGTGCAAGTCCTCTTTTGTAATGTCTCTTGTTGCACTCTTATGGCTGCCTTGATGTCCCGAATCGATTTAAAACACTTACCTTTCATGGTCATTTTGATTGTGGGAAAGACCCAGAAGTCGCCCAGTGCCAGATCTGGTGAATAACGTGTACAAGGACACACCCGATCATAATGTTTTTTAGAGCCTACCTTCCCACTGGATGGCATCTGGCAGCAGCAGTTACCTTTATCTTTTTTAAAAATCATACCACATAAAGATACTTACAAAAGAGGATTTCCAGAACTGCTTCAGGAATGGGATAAATGTGTTAGAAGAGAAAGTATTTTGAGGTGAATTAGTGACATTTTACTTCATAAATTTTCATTTAAATACTCATCATGTACATATTTTGATCACATCTTCTATGTTACAAACTGATAATTTCAAAAATGAAACAATATCCTATATGACTCAAAAATGTTTCAAATGGATACATATCAATTTTAAAGTTTAATAAGTTACATTTTTTAATTGAGTAAGACATTTATTATCAAACAGTTCACATGTTCTTGTATATCCTCAAACACCAGGACTAGGCAGGGAGTTAAGGGAAAAGTAATGGATATATACTTGCAAATATCTCTAGAGGCTAGGGAAGAATAATTTATGTCCTAGCTAACTAAAACAAAATACATGCAGTGAAAAATCAAATACCCCAAATTAAAATTTCCTTGAACAGATGCAATGCAGTGGCTGCCAAAGAGTCCCTGCAGCCTTGCAGAACAGGTGGGGCTAAGGCATCTCACAGTGCTCGAGGGTTATTTCTAAGTACTTTCATCATCTCTAAAGAGGAGGCAGTAATTGTGTTCACCAAGCCATAAAAAAGAAAGTAAGTATAACTAAACATGTAAAGTCCTCCCAACTGGCTGGTACCTTATAGGCAATATCTGACTTTGTTTAGAATTTTTAACTTATAAAAAAGTGTACAAAAAACTATCTTAAAACATAATTAAGAATTCTTTTATCATCTAAAGTGAGGGAAATCAGTCACAAAGCACTTAAAGCATGCCTCTCTTGCTTCTTTGAAGGTAGTAAGTTCTACAGCCCACAGAGATGTTCAGGTGCAACTTGTCAAATAAAATGTCATGAAACTTTAACAATGAATAGGCAAATGAAATTTTCATTTCAATGCTAACCACTTTCCAGAAAAGGAAGATTATACAAAGAAGACAAAAGGACAAATGTGGTGATAGGAAATGTTTCTTTACCTTTGTAGCAAACTGCCCTGACCAAAATATAAACAAAAATTATTGCTGAAGGATGCCATCACAAATAGCTTTATGAAAAGCTGAAAATATTGCCCAATTTACAATAAGTAAAACCGGATTTTCAGAACTTTCTCTTTGTACTTTCATATACGATATCTGATCTGACAACAGATTTAGCAACAAATGACAGGAGAGCCAAGTCAATGCTTTCAATATGATGGAAGATGTTAACATTTTAAGAAATACTTATCTCACACTACTTTAAGAAATCATATAGAAAATTCTTTTTAAAAATGGGGATAAAAACGAACAGCTATGAAACTCTAGTCTTATAGTAGTTTCTTTATAACTCTTATCATATTCCTTTCTTGGCAATTCCCCAAAGAACAGAAGTCCTTGCAAAAATTTCAGTTGCCGCCTGACCTGTTAAGCTAAGTAATAGTTCTTTCCAAATAATCCTTTTATGCTGCATCAGTTTTATGCTATATCAGTTCTAATATATTTTTAGCAAGTAATTTGGGGCAAGAACTCCTCTCAAAGCTGCTTCTTACTCTATCTTGTTAGACTGCCAACCTTGCGTTTTGAACTGTGCAGAGTCAGCTCCAGCACTGCAGGTCCACTAAGAGTCCACAGCAAAATGCTGCCTGGAGCTGTCAAAGAACAAGAAAAGAGGCCCATAGAGACCAAAAACTGTGAGTGACTTCATGCCCACCCTTCCACCACCAAAAAGTCCTGAGTCAACTCTCAAAACAGTTCTTTAATTGATTACTGTTGCTTAAAATTTTCCAGCCGTGTGATTGACAATACTCTAAGAAGCATTCACACATGTTGGAGAAACAGAAGCTGATAGTACACACAGACTCTAAACGAATACGAGGGCTGGGGATACAGCTCAGTGGCACAGCACCTGCCTGGTAAACTCGAGGTCCTGAGTTCAATTCCCTGTACCAAAAAAAAAAAGCTTCAAAACAAAAGGAGTTTGTCCTTCTCTGGACAAACAATAAAAGCTGTCCTTCTATTACTGCCCCTTCACCTGACAGGCCTCCCTAACCAACTGACTCATACTTTTTACACTGAACATTTTCTAAATACATATAAAAAGCTATGATGCCCCACAGCATTAACATAACAGCATCCACCATACGATTTTACACCCAAGTTGGGACTTAAAGGAACAAAACTACTGAGAATATTTTAAAAACTAACACTGTGGTCTGATATATTCAAAGCACCGAAAAACCTGAATCTCAAGATCAACATTTCAGAAGCAGAACTCTAAATATTCATAAGCAACAAGATCTTTACTAAGACTAAGCTCCTTATTCAAGACAACAAAACTAACCCAAGTCCACTAGAAAGCTTTCAAAATAAAGCACTTTGAAGAGATACCACATTATAACATTTAACCCTGAATGTTTTATTTCATAAACCTATTTATATGGAGACAGACTTTGTATCTAAAACTGCAGATTTTTAAAAATTTCCTTTGCCATTTGGGGGATGGAAAAGCATCCCTGATTTGTATATTAAAGCACAAGCATCTGTCCTACTGATGATATTCTAGGGAAACACATTAGCATAAAATTTAACGATGTCAAATAAGTGGATGTGAAATAGGGACTGCGTAAAGACACTATTTCCAAGGCTGACAGAAACATCACTGTTTAGAAATGCAAATGAAACCATTATGTTCAATAATTATATGAAAATATGAACAGTTCAGCATGTTTTCCAGCCCTGATGGCGGTTAATGGGATGTACGCTTATGTAAATAACTACTATTAAAGCTAATGCTGAAAAAAACTAATAAATTCATACTAAAGCAACTGATTTAGTATGCTTTTAAACCCCAGCAGTGCTCACTTATTAGAAAAGAGTGCATTATTATGTTTAGAACTCATTACTGCTACAAGTCACTGCAACTCCATCAATTACCATGCATTAATGAAAATGGGACACATACAAAAAAAAATTATTGCCTCTCAGCAGTTTTCTTTAAAGACAACATCCAGGGGTATTACCATCATGGGGCCTTCTAGGGAACTTATCCACATGATAATTTTTATTACTAAAACAGTACTCCCATCACTATTACCCTAGGATATTTTAATGGTAAGAAAGAATAACCTTTCTGTAAAATTATTAATATTTTATGCTAAGAGTGACCATTTTAACTCAATAAGAAAATTTTATTATTTGAATTGCATTTTTAAAAACTTTTATTAACATATATTTAGTACATGGTTCTTTTCTTGGAGACTGAGAAATGAAACTACACTATAGTAATTACAATAGTGTAGAGGGATAAATGGTGGTTTTACTCTAAGATGCTAGCTGATGTAACAGATAAATCCAACTAAGTTCTAGACTATGTCTTACAGAATTATGTTTCCAATGAATTGCATTTTAAAAAAATAAGTCTTAAATTTCATTTTTGGACACAAGCTGAGCTTCCTTGCAATGTGTTAAACATGTAGTATAAGATTAAAAAACTAGAAAGTCTGTGTTCTTTAAAATTTCAGCTTTCCCAGCAGCTAACAGCAAGTAAGTGCAATGAAGTCGAACATAAAAACGTCTTTGCTCTCACTCTTCTAGTCAATTCTTTCCATTTATTTTGTTTCTTTAACATATGTAATTTGATCCTTCATCCTTTTCTGGCATTCAGAAAAATAGAAAACACTTTTGCACTTATGAAATGTAAAATATATTCGCTAAATCTGTCTTGTTACATATGTTTATTTTAAAATTATAACTATCACATCATTCTATTCTTTTGAAGTTTTAGCTCTCCCATGTTTATCTCCCAAGTAGCTTTCATTGCAATTTAGACGTTCTACCACCAGGTGATGGTAGAGTGCCAGACTATTCAACTTCAACAGTTAAATTTTCAACAGTATCTGTTTTCATGAGAAACCACTTTGACGATATCAATATGTAATACAACAAGCACTGTTAATTCCCTACCACTCTGTTTGTAACTCTGTATTGTCTGTACTGTTCCTTTGCTATTTTGTAAAATGTCGACAGTTAATATTTTCCTCCTTTTATTTTTAAAATAAAAAAAAATTTTTCTCTCAAGAGGCAGATGTTCCCTAACTCTAGGTAACAGTTCATTCACATAACAGATGTTTACTGAGCACACACTAATGCATAAGACACATGATGTTTAATGAGGGGGAACAGATAATAAATAAAGAATATCAAATGCTATAAATAACCAACATCCACTTATTATTTTAAGAAACAGAAAGCAACACTAAAATAAAGGTGAAATTCATCAAGAAAAACATAGGAGGAATCTTCAATGTGCTAAAAAGCCATCCATTAAAAACCAAAAACCTGTAGCTAATGTTACATTTAAGGATGAAATGCATATTTTCTCCTAAGGTACAGACCAAGACAAGGATATCTTCTCTTATCATTAATGGAGGTATTGCAATAAAGAGAGAAAAAAAATAAAGAGTATAAAGATGAGAAAAAACTAAAACTGTTTTCACTTGAAGATTGATGTGATTCCATGTGAAATCCTAACACAACTAGACTAATAAGTCAGACTTCAGCAAGGTCAAAAGATATAAAATCAATATATAAAAATCAGGGGGCTGGGGATTTAGCTCAGCGGCAAAAGCGCCTGCCTGGCAAGCGCAAGGTCGTGAGTTCGGTTCCCGGTACCGGAGAAAAACCAAAACCAAAAAAAAAAAAAAGTTATAAAAATCAATTGAATTTTTAAATTCAGTAATGGAAAAAATGAAATTAAAACCAAATTTAGAACTTTTCAAAATTAATAAAATATCCTGCTGCCTAGAATGTACACATGATAGCTGAAGCTTAGAATACCAACATAGAAAAAGTGTGGCTCCTTAAAAACAATCTATGGAGTCCCCATACCTGCTTCAAATTCTTGATACCAGGATTTCTTTTACACGAACAAGAAATGAAATATACGTATTTTTTTGATTACCATTACTTTGGCATTTCTGTTCTACACAAAGAAGCCTAATCCTGACAAAAATTTATAAAACATTCATATGTAGGTTCAACAGTCAGAGCTTTATTCAGCTTTCTGTACTACTCTCGCTGAGATCACTACGCCTTGTTTGAGTAGCATATGATGTTAAGATTCCCTAGCAATTCCTAGCTGAAGTCTCTTAGCAACAAACTTTCTTACAACAGCTTCAAAAAGCTTAAAGGGATGTACTCTCATGTTATTAAAAAATTTATTGTTATTGCATGTTATTTCAAAATTAAGATTGTCACTTGAAAAAGTTGTTACTCTTTGGACAACAGAAATTTGAATGGGGACTCTAAAGGCAAAAAAAATCTTCAAATACAATATCTGGAACAAATAACATTTGCAAGATATATAAAATATACCTTTATATCATTTAGTGTTTGTGCTTTTCAAGGCTAGAAAACATTTTATAGTCCTTAAATTTTTATAGGATTTCACAATTTGAAAAAAATGATACATATTTTAGCTCTTTTGGCATCTTTGGTGGTAAACAGTTCAGATGTTAACATGTTATGTACAATGAAATTAAGACCTGTAGAAGTTACTTTATCCAAGGCAGAGCTTTCAAGATTCTGAGTTTTATGAACCTGGTCCCCTTTCCAGTACTTTTTGTTCTATCACACATTGAGACAAGTCATATTTGAGACACCCAATTCCTAGCTTACTAAACAAAGATATACAAACAAGGATTTTCATATCCTTGTTTTTTATTATTAAAGAGGGAAGCTGCCTTACCCTGTCATATTATTTCTCTGCTGTATCAAATTATTATATAATGTTTACCAAAAATATCTAACTGTTGTAGTATCTCTTACACTTAACTTCTCTTAATCCCTTTGCTTCTGGATTGCTGAGCTACCCCTTGTGCCCTTAGACTGGCACACTGATGCCTTAAGCCAGTGGCATGCATACTGCAGCAGACTGTTTGTATCATTAAAAGCTCTAAAAGGTTCATTATCACTGCCCTAGGCTGTTTATGTAAGACAGAGTAGGTTGTTTGGCAACTTTTCTCTGTCCTTACAACTATTCTCTTTTGTTACCATTTAGTATGCGCTCTTTACTGTCAAACTTCAGTACAAATTTCTCACTCAAGTAATTACTATTGCTAACCTTTTCTGTGGTTTCATCTCTCATCTTTTCTCCTTTGCCTTTTGTCACTTGTCCTGTGTTTGTCGGTTTTAGTATGGAAAAAGGCCTTATAGAGATGGCCAAAAAATAAAACTGACCATTTAGAGCAATGATGGCAAACCTTTTAGAGCTTTCAATGATAACGAAGAGCCTGCTGCTGCGTGCATGTCATAGGTTGACCACTACTAAATTAGAGCATAACAAATATTATCTTTAGATACTTAATATTTTCCAGGCTATATTTATTTAGAAATTAAATGACAGCTTAAGATTGTTTTCATAGGAAGAACTCTTTCTTCATTAGTTCTGCTGTTCACAAGCCTAAGGATTCAAGAAAACAAGATACTCAGCTGCCTAGGATTTCTATACAGGTTGAGGATCCCTAATTTAAAATTCAAAATACCCTAAAATCTGAAACGTTTTGAACATAATAGTGTCTTTAGAGAATTTCAGACACGGTATTAAGGATGCTCAACTGATCATTTGTGCATATATTCTAAATTTCAAAGAACTCCACAGTTTTAAACATCTCTGGTCCCCAGTGTTTCAGATAAGGGATACTCAACCAATATTAAGAAAAGATAATAAAATGGGAAGAAGTGATGATCTTTACCATATGATCTAAAGGGAGATCCAGTTTACATATTGTTAACTTCGGATCATTACATGATTACACCATAACTAGGTTTACTATTTGTGAAAAATTATACAGCTTGGAAATGTTAAATCTTGGTCATAACTATTAAAAAAAACAAAATGAAATGTTATTATATAATTCTTTAACTGAAGTGACAGTATTAATACTGGCATCATTTAACTCCTCATAAGTGAAGGGCCATGCTAAGGTTAATAACACTAAGAAAAATTTGCTACTGATTATTAATAAATTTATTCATTATATTTTTCAAATATAAAGCAATTACAAGCTATGGTATGACAAATGGATTTAGCTGAAAGCATTACATGAGAATAGCCCTTTAAGGAAGATCAGTAATGTAAAAGGCCAAACAGAATAATGAACTTTCGTGAACAATAATTATTATGAAATTGGTTTATTAAAACTCTATTTCTTCATGCAAGAACAGCTAAAACTTTCCAAAGTAATTTTAAATGATGCTATAAGGATTTAGTACCATTGACTCACTGCAGAACTGGGGAAAAAAAAGTTTAAAAAGTGTAGGAAATTTTTACATATATACATATATCTTGAGTCTAATGTGTTTCTTTACATGTGGATATCAAAAAGAAGTGAACTTCTTAGCCAACAAGGCCATCTGAGAAGCCCATTCCATATCCATTTGAATTCCAGTATCATTCACTAAAGAGTAATAAAGAAGTTGCTCTTGAGGTGCTGAGGCTGTATACTGGAGCTCTCAGATAGTCAAAGAAATCAAAATTAGATTAAAATCAAAGAAAAATTATTTATTTTATTATAAAATAAATGCATCTCAGATATTAAAAGGATCCTGACAATAAAGCAGAAAAATCCCTAAAAGCTAATCTCATCAGAAAAAATAATACAAAGTAATAAAAAAAATTAATGCTGGTAGGCATGTTACATACCTTTAATCCTAGCTAATCAGGAGGCTAAGGCAGGAGTATGGCAAGTTCAAGCTCAGCCTGGGCAAGTTAGTAAGACCCTGTTTCACGATAAAACTTAATCAAAGAGGGAGTAGGGGCTGGATTATAGCTCAGTGGTACAATACTTATCTAGTATGCATGAGACCTGGGTTCAATCCCCAGCATCACATACATGCACAAAAATTAATGTTCAAAAATGCATTAACAACCAACCATGGGAATAAAGATAACAGAATGTGATCAGAGAATGACATCTGAAAACACAGATGTTTAGAAATACTACCTTCTAACAATTATATTAAACAGCCTTTTGCCTTATATTTAGAATAATAAACTAACAACTAAGTATAAATTAAATACTGTCTGAGATTGCTCATGCTGTAAAAAAAAAATATGATAGACTGGGTGGTGTACACAATAGAAATTCATTTTCTTACAGTTCTGGGGCCAGAAAATCCAACATAAGGTCTATCAGGATTTGGTCTCTAGTAACTAATCTCTCTCTGACTCTCTTTCAAATGGCTACTTCTGGCTGTATCTTCACATGGGTGGAAGGGTGAAGAAGAAACCTTTCTTCCTCTTCTTACAATACCATAGTCCTATTCCATTAGGGCCCTACCACTATCACCTCACTTAACCTTAAAACCTCTTAAGAGACTTTAACTATAGTCACTTTGGGGGTCAGGGCCTCAATGTACAAATTTGGGAGGATCGTAATTCAGTCCACAACAAACAGTAAAGTAACAAATACATAAACATAGCTTGCTAAGCCCAGAATAGAGGGGGAAGGGCTGAAAAATCAAAAGCTAAATCTCTTCTCATATATCCTAAAGAATCAGATAAAACTTTTAAGTCTTTTAAAGGCTTATATCACTCTTACTGAAGAAACTAAAAATCAGAAAAAGAACTAAAAGATGTAAAGTAGATCACAGAAACCCCTTCCAGCCTTAAAACAAACCCAAAAAAATTTCCTCAAATATAGATTCCCTTTGGCTAGACAATATCTTTTCTTCACAGCCTCTACTTTTTCACCCCTATCAAGCCTAAAGCCACAACAAATTGGCTTATTCTTTTAAAATGCCACTGAAACTGTACTGAGCTCAATGATTCACTTCAGTCACAATGGTACAGAGCAGACAAAGGCATAAAGATTCAAGATTCTGTTCTAAATTTTCTTGCTCAAAATTCAAGTACGGCTGCAAGTGCACCACAGTTCCCCTACAGACCAATAAAAAAAAAGACACAAGTTCGCGCAGATGGTACAGATACAAATTCCAAGACCCAAATCCTATGGGAATATTTTAGCAGGAAAGATGTATTAAAGAAATCTTAAAAACAAAAACTGTTAAAGGGAACAATGGAAAAGAAATAGAAATAAACTGTAATAAGTAGGAAAACCAATGAATCTTTCCTAGAAATGCACATAGGAACAACACAAGAGGCCATAAAAATGGCCACAGATATGTGACACTAGTAATATTCAGCTTGGATGTAAATTCAAGTATACCCACTTGAGTCTTTAGGCCTTAAGAAGCTATGTAAACGTATTAAAAAGCCAAGTGATATTTAAAAAGTAGTTCTTTTTTTACATTTTATTTTAAAAAAAAACAAAATTTCAAAACAAGATAATAGGAGAGTAACAACAGTTAAATATATTGCGTACTATTATCTTTAAAGTAGTTACTCGGAGTTCAAAATAGTTCCTAGGAAAGGTTAAACCAGGGTTGGTGGCACATGCCTGTAACCCCAGCACTTACCAGGCAGAAGCAGTATTACTACAAGTTTGAGGCCAGCCTGGGCTACCCAGTAAATTCAAGGCCAGCTCTTGAATTACCTAGAGAGATCTTGTTTCAAAAAAAGATAGGTTAATTAGACAGGAGTGTAGAATAAATTTAAAAGGTAGCTGAAGAGACTGGAGATAGGAACACAAGAACACCATACAGTAGTGATGGTAAGCCTTAAGAGCTTTTAACGATAACAAACAGCCAGCTGCAGCACGCGTGCCATAGGTTCACCACCACTGCTATAGGGTAATACAGAAATGCAGCAAGGTGGCAGTGAACACAGCGAAGGACAATGGGCTTGGGATAATAATTCAAAAGGAAAAGGAGAAAGACTTGGTAACTGAATGGAGAAGTCAAAATACAAGAAAATCACGAGAATGTTCCACATATCTAGATTTTTTATAATAACTATGGTTATCTTTAGGTACCTTTTAAAAAAAAGTTTTAATCATCTTTGGGTGGAAAGCACTGTAAAACATACTACTAACTTTTATATAGTTGTGTTTTAACTACAAAGCAGTCTAGGATAGATAGGCTTGTTGATATTTACATTATTTACAGTACAGAAATAATTAGGCACAATGGAAAGAGCAACAGTTGGTGCCAAGAGTTCGTTTTTCAGTCTTTAGTAGACTGTTTCAGATACCTCTTCAGATCTGTTCCTTCACCTACAAAAGGATGATAAGAGCATCTGCTACACCTAACTTAACCAGGTTATTATGAAGACAGGAAAGTGCTCTACAAATAGAAAAGCAACACACAATTGTAAATGTCTTACTAATAGATGTACTTATACTACTAAAAGGGAACAAGGGATAAAAATAATTTGTTACCTTGATGCAGCAAATCATGAGACTGTTACATACTATGTTATGTTTCACACTGAAGTTCCAAGATATATCTAGGTGGATCGACTTCTAGATTCTTGTGCATTTTCAGTTCTTATATGATTTTTAATGTAATAGTTTTTCCATTGACTCCTCTCAGCTTCAATATTCTCACTGCAGATCCACTCTCTACTTCTAATTTTCTTCCTCTAAGCTGCAATGGGCTCAAAAACTAGACATCAGGTAATGAATTTATTATCCATGACAGTCTCAAGGAAGTCTGGTATAAAGAAAGTGCGTACATAGGTGCCCAGAGCAGGTGAGGAGTACTGCTTTTCTTATTTCCTGGGTGAATTCCAGAAAAGTAAAGTGCAAATATAACTCACTATCAAAGAGTAACTTAATCTCAAAAGGTTTTTATTGAAAGGAAATTAAGTATAGAGATAAATTTACATAATTACTTTATTTTCCACAAATATTTGGCATCAATTCCTTCCGATACTTAGTATTATCTAAATATTTTCAGAGAGTAAAACTACACTTCAAGAATCGTTTAGACAACAATCAAAAGTAATAACAGTTGTTTCTTTATCCCTGTAATATAAACAGAAAGTAATTTAATGTGTCATTCTGACTTAAAATGACAATATACAACAATAAAGGTCTGAAAGCTGCTAAATTTATACAGCATCACAGGGCAAATAAAATGGCCTCAAGCAATATAATTCCTGTAGAATTAAAGATAATTATTTGATTAGCAAATAATATCTTACAGGACTTGTAACTGGAATAAAACAGTTTTATCCAAGTATGTCGAATATATCACTAAATAACTCAATTTGTACACATGAAATATAAAAACCTATCATTTTTCAGAAAGGCCAAAATTCATCAAAGCTGATAAAGATCTTTGGCAATACAGTTTGCTGTACTGCCATTCTATACCACCAGATGTCAAAACACCCTTTCCTCTTCGATATCCTTTCTCTTCTACATAGAAAGGATAGTCTCCATTTTCAGTTTAGATTTTTGATTCTCCCAAAACTATTTCAGTCTATAAAATGTCTTACTTTCTCTTATGAAGGGCCAGTAAGATTAATAAAAATGAGACCTATCCTTTCTCTTGAAATAATGTCCTCTCTATGAAACGTATTTCTACTATGCTTCCCCTTCCTTCATCACTTCACCCATCCCATAATATGGTTCTTGTCCTTATTAAAAATCTAATGGATGATGATGGCTCCTACAAAGAAATGGGATCTTTAATTAAACAGAAAGATATAAAGACCTCTAATATATTACTGTTATAACGAATGACTACTTTCATATAATTAGATAAAATTCTTGTGAATTTTCACTAATCTATTTTTAGCACAGACCCACTGAGATCTTTGGTTCCTTCTAAAGGCTCAATCTTTCAGAATTCTTTCTTCCTAGAACAAGGTTTTGAGGATAACCATCCATACAAAGATGTGAGCTCCAAGTACCTCTAAACCTATTTAGTTTAGCAAGTCCCAGCCAGAAGATAAAGAAACAAACCAAAAAAAAGACAAGCATCTCTATCAGTCTGGTTTCTGGGAGAGAAAATTAAAACTTGGTTTCTGCCCATGGAGCCTAACAGATGCAAGCAGTACAGAGATTTCCCTTTCTATGTAGAGTATATAGCAGAGAACAGGTCAGCTTCACCTTCCTACTGGTTCTCTACACAGCCCAAGAACTTTTACCTAGTTAAAACTATCAAAACCTAGTGAAGAAAAGCACAGAAATTAAAAGAAAGGGGTTAGTCACCTCATCCTGCATCCATTTTAATAGTGCTCCAAATGAAAAATGCCGCCTCTTATTCAGTGTCCCCTAAGTAGAAGACACTGCTAGATTCTTTATGAGTCTTTAAAATTTCAACAGGCCAGCAAAAAAGTATTATTAGTTATCTGAATGTGACAGATGCAAAAAGAATCTCAGAGAAGTTCAGTAATTTTCCCAAGAGACTAGTCAGTGCAAAAACAGGGTTTTGACTTTGAAATTCACTCTTTTTTTCACTGTTATTTTCCTTTAAGTGTCAGTTAAAACTGTCAGGTCAAAAATCATCAGACTTTCCTTCTCTAAGCTTTGACATCACCACTGATCTGAGTCATATGTCTAGAAATACAACTAGTTCAAATATTAATCAACTTTTCTAATGGCTACACCCTCTGTTTTATACTATTATATGCTAAAACGCTTCAGAATTATCATTATTGGACAGATCCTCTTTAAGTATCAGATTTATCTCTCCTTTCATACTTTCATACTTTCAGCCAGGCAAGTTTATCAGAATGCTTAGCTTTGTAAATGGACTATTTATTTACATGGTTAAGGTCTTAAGAAATAGCTTTCCTTTCCTCAAGAATTGAAAATTAACCAGAATTTTTATGTTTTAATAAACTCCCAATTTTCTCTAAGAATAAATTCTTCAAAAGCCTGATCTTACTGCAAACATGTAACATTTCTTTTTCACTAAAGCACTTGTCTGTTTGCAGAGCTGATTGGTAAATCAAGTTATTAGAACTTCAAAAACAAGAAAACCATAAATTATAACACATTCTTAAAATTTTAAAAATTACAATTCATGAATATAGTTCCTCACACTGAGACAGACTTAGAAATGAACTGAAATTATCTGATTTCATGTATATGAAACAGTCTGAATCATTCATGTATGATAGGTAAATGTATCTGTAGTTAAAATTATATTGTTTTAAATTACAACCTTTTATGTTTATAAGTTTTATAGAGCTTTATGTACTATAAAATTATCTGTATTAATCTTTGACAGGTTTATTCTTGTAAAGATTTGTACCTGAACAATCTACTTGGAAAGAAAACCAGGGATGTCATGTTTTGAAATCATTTTTTCTTTCTCTTTTTGACAATAAAATTCTATAAATACCACCTATCTTTAGTGGTGCCAGTTAAAGGAACTATACTAATTAAAGAATTTTAATTTTTGGTAATAGTATAATGTTTATTGTAATCCTTATTTACAATAAAGAATAAAAGCTCAACTTAACTGTTTTCCTACCATGTGTAAAATAGGTCCTAACTATATCACATACCTAATCCTTTGACTTTATTCACCAGCCTTTTTCTATACTTTTTCACTCTAAAGAGAGATCATGGGTCAGCAAACATTTTGTGTAGTGAGACAGATACTAGACATTTTAGGCTAGGGGAGTCACAGGATCTTTCTGCAACTACTATACCTTTTTACACCTAGAGCATAAGATCAGCTTTAGACAATACACAGGGATGGGGTGGTACAAGATTTAGTTGGCATCCTAGTGGGATAGGTACACAGCTAACCACAGTAGTGTGCTGACTTCAGAGCTAAATCATAAAGAAAATATGCAAAACTGTGTAACTACAACCACTAGGGTATTTTAATATTGAGCCTGCCAGAAGAAACCATTCACAGCCATGCAAACTTTATAGTCAGCTTCAGCACTAGAAAGTATTACTCTTGACCCACAAGTGCTAAATATGATAGTACACTGAAATTAGTATCTAGTTTCTCAAAGAGCTACACAACATTCTGAAGTATATCCACCAGACAAACAAGGACCCACACTAATTATAGGCAGGCTTTATAAATTACTATTAATCTACTATTAATCACTCTAACCTTTCTTCGACTTACCTCGCTTCCACTGAATATTATATTTTTTGTCCCAGGAATGTAAATATCAACACCTCTTTTCCATATAAAGAGTGAATTCTAGTTTCCCTCTTTCTGCTACAAGAGTTGGGATTAATGTCAGTCCTGATCACCTTTTCCCTTGCACCTACCACTATGGAAATTGGACAAGCAACGTACTCATTTTCTCAATCTCCTTTTTAGCTTACATTGCTACAGAATAAACTTCAGGATAAAAATAATTATCATGTGAAATACCATATAAATGACTATGAGCTGGGAGAGGGGACAAACAGGGGATGCTCTGAAGAAGTTTTTATATTTTTCAAAAAAGGAATCACAATTTTCAGGACTTCTCCCTCCTTTTCTTCCTGTCTTATCAAAAATATATGGTATGATAAAAAATACAGTGAATGTTTAAATTTTTAAAATTTATCATAGTAAAGATATTGTTAATCTTTCTCAAAATAGTTCCGCTTACTTCAAACAGATGTCCCATTATTCTTAAAGTTCTGAAGCAGTTCTAGAAGCCCTCTTTGGCTATCAATGTCCTGAACTGAATCAAAACCTTTATGTTTGATGGTCATTTTGACTTTGAGGAAGAGCCAGAAGTTGCGTGGAGCCAGATCCAGTGAATAAGGTAGGTGAAGACACACCACAAAGTTTTATGCCTGCCTTTCCCTTGGCTGACATGGGCCAAGAGGCTTCACTATATAAAATGCACTAGTTTTATTTATTATTATTTTAAAGAGAAAAAAAAATAGAAACAATGATACAAAATTTCAGAACAAGACAGCAGGCGAGTAACAATGGTTAATACATTGCGCATTGTTATCTTCAAAGTAGTTTCTCAGGTTACAACATATAGACATGAAAAATTGATCAAACAATATAAGCACAAACCTTTCTTTTCAATGAACTAATAGAAATTAGTAGTATTGTGGATAAGGACATTCTATCATTTACCTTTTAGTGTACCTATATGAGACTTTGAGCCTGACCAAGCCATATAATCGTTTCTGGAGGAAGTCTAGCAAAAGCATTAGTGTAAAAGGAAATGAAAGCAGGATCTTAGTATTGTGGATAAGGACATTCTATCATTTACCTTTTAGTGTACCTATATGCGACTTTGAGCCTGACCAAGCCATATAATCATTTCTGGAGGAAGTCTAGCAAAAGCATTAGTGTAAAAGGAAATGAAAGCAGGACCTTAGTCCCTGTGGAAAGCTGCTGGGTCAGCACTAGATGCTTTGCTGAGATATGTCTGAAGGAATGATCACATGATAGCTAGCTAAGTCAAAGTTCAGTTCCTAGGATAATTAAGCTGTATTGTCCTTGCTAATCCTGTTAATGATTCCTCCCATTTCCCCTGCTCCTGCTTTTTGTGAGAAGCCTAACAAAAGCCTACAGAAAATTCTAATCTAGACTTCAGTTCTAGAGGCTGTAGCCCCCATCCCATAACTTTTTATATCTTGTTTTTTCTTTTCATCCACCACACCTTGTTCTCAGAACCTGTCACCCCACACAGAAAGCAACATTATACAAACATAGTATAACTATCTTAACTATCTGGTATATAGATTTTTTAAATTTATTTTTCCTTTACCCTTCCTTTGTTTCTCCTCTCCCTCATCCCAATTTCTCTTTCCTTTTGAACACTTTCTTCCCATTTCATAACATCTACTATACATTTTGGATTTTATTTACTCTTTAGGCCTCTTACACTACAGAGAAAATATGATGTTTACACATGGAAGTCTAATTTATTTCACATATGAGTATGGTCTCAAGTTGCATCCATTTACCTACAAAAGCCTCGAGTTTATCTTTCTTCATACCTGAGTAGTATTCCATTGTATAAAAAGAGCACATCTTTTTTATCAATTCCTCAGTTGATGGGCACTTGGGTTGCTTCAAAGATTTAGCTATTACAAATTCTGCTGCTACAAACATGGGTGCACATGTATCACCGTGGTATGATGTTTTTAATTCTTCTGGGAAAATGCCTAGAAGGGGAATAGCTGGGTGGATGGGACCCCTAGTCCTAGTTTTTTGAGGAATCTCCACAATGATTTCCACAATGGTTGCCCCAGTCTACACTCCCACCAAGAGTGAAGGGTTCCTTTTTTCCCACAACATCTCCAGCATTTATTAATGGTGGATTTCTTGATGACAGCCATTCTTTCTGAGGTGAGACGGAATCTTAGTGTTGTTTTAATTCACATCTCTTGAATTACCAATGATGTTGAACATTTTTTACATATTTATTTGCTATTTGCATTTCTTCATCTGAGATGTATGTATTCATCTCAGATGCCCATTTTTGGATTGCGTCTTTGAATTTGGGGGAGTTTGGTTTTTCTCAATTTTTTATATGCCTGAGGGAAAATTGGCCAAAATTTTTTCCCACTCTGTGGGTTGTCTTTTCACTTGTTGATTCTTTTGGTGTGCAAAAAGCTTTTTAATCAAATGAGATCCCAGTTGTTGATTCTTTGAAGAATTTCCCATGCAGTTTGGATTTTGTTCATAAACTCTCTGCCTACCCTTATGGCTTGAAGATTTCTACCTACTTTCTCTTGCAGTACTTAGTGTTTCTGCTTTAATACTTAGATCTTTGATTCATTTTGACTTCAGTTTAGTGCATGGTGATAGACATGGGTCCAGTTTTAGTCTTTGGCATGTAGAGAGTCAGTCCTTCCAGCACCATTTATTAAAGAGGTTATCTTTCTTGCAGTGAACATGTTTGGCCCCTTTGTCAAAGACAAGATGGCTGACTGTGTTTGGAGATGTATCCGCATCTTCTATGTTTTCCACTGGTCCTCAGGTCTGTTTTTTTGCCAGTAGCATGCTGATTTTATCACAGTGGCTTTATAGTATAATTTCAAGTCAGGGATTGTGATGCCTCCTGCCTTGTCTTTGTTGCCTAGGATTGCCTTTGATATTCTCAGTCTCTTCTGGTTCCAAATGAATTTTAGGAATGTTTTCTCTAGTTCTGTGAGGTATGGTAAGGGTATTTTGATTAAGAGTGCATTAAATCTGTATAACAATTTTGGGAGTATAGCCATTTTCATATGTTGGTTGTTCCTATCCATGAGTAAGGAGTATCTTTCCATTTTCTGATATCCTCTTCAATCTCCTTTTTCAGAGTACTGTAGGGCTGGGGATTTAGCTCAGTGGCACAGCACCTGCCTGGCAAGTGCAAGATTGTGAGTTTGATTCCCCGTACCAGAAACCACACCCCCAAAAAAACAAAAAAACAGAGTACTGTAAATTTCAATGTATAGATCTTTTACTTCCTGTTAGATTGATTCCTAAGTATTTCTTTTTTTTGGGTGTTACTATGAAGGGAGTGGTTTTCTTAACTTCTCTCTCTGTGAATTTGTTGTCTGTGTACAGGAAAGCTACTGATTTTTGAGTGTTGCCCGTGTATCTTGTGCTCAATTTCTAAAATCTTGATCATCATATGTTTTGTTGTAGTTTTATTTTAGTCATGGCTGTTTGTAGTTCTACATGCTTCATTTATTTGTATGTCAAATTTTTATCCATGCTTGGGAATTTTTCTGTCATTATTTCTTGAGAGCTTGTTTGCAGGTTCTAGCAGAAGAGCACAGCTACCTGTATACCCTTGATCGAGGAACAGCCCTCCTCTATCAGGGGTGGTCATCCTCCTCAACCCAGTGGGAGGGACACACGTGGAGCACTGAGGGAGGAAGGGGACACCTGCCTCACCAGCCAGATTTGCCAAATCAACCATGGCAATAAATGAGTGGACAGATGTCGCAGCCAGATTGCCCTCACATCCTCTGACATTATTTCCATGAAGAGTTTTTTATGGAATCTGCACTGTCTCCAGCTTTCTCCCTGACTCCAATCAATATTATGTTATTCTTCTTTGCTTCATCTTGTAGCTGTTGGATTGATTTTTCATGGATTCTGGCTATTTTTGATATACAATTCTTTTCATGATCTCCAGCTGCAATTCAGTCTTCAAAATCTGATATTCTATCCTCTCCTTCATTCAATCTGTTGCATATACTTTCAGTGGAGGCTTTAATCTCTTGGATTCATTTGGATCTGTTTCATGGTGTTATGGTTTGTGTCTGGATGTCCCCGCAAAGCCTCATGCAGTCATGGGGTGGGCTTTTAGAGTTTATGACTGATCCATGGTCCAGAGTTGGGACTACGGGTGTGAGTACTACACCTGCCCAGGGGCGGGTAGTTAATATACAATATAAGGAAGGGAAAGAAGCTTGCTCTTCCCACCTGGTCCTCCCTTTTTGCATTTGTTGCTTTTGCTGTCTTCTGCCACCATGAATTGTTGTCCTCTGCCATATGCCACTCTGCCTTGGAGCCAGCCGAGTATGGATTGAAAACTCCACAAACTATGAGCTAAATAAACCTTTCCTACATTAATTGTGGGCATCAGGTATTTTGCTTCAGCAATGAGAAAAAAATAACTAAGACACATGGATGGATTCTATTTCTTTCCTTTCCTATGTTGGGCATTTTTATTTCCATCATTTTTCTAAGTTCATCTCTTCTTTTATCTGTCTTCTCTAATATCTTTGATTTTAAGTATCATTTCTTTTTGTACCTGAGAGATTATCTTCTCTATAACCTTTACCACTTGTTTTTTCACTTCTCTTGCTATCATTTCAGAAAGTTCCAATGTTTGACTTCTAATTTCATCTATCTCAGTGTGTTCTGGGCTTGTCCTGGGTGGGTTGAGGGGTCTAAAGGTTGCATTTTTCTTCTGCATCTTATTATTTTCTATTTTCTCTTTTTTACTTTGTTTTGTATATTGATTCTTGCCAATTCCTTATGATAGATAGCTTTATCCTTAGTATTGAGGCTTCCCTAGGAGATGTCTGCTCTTCAGGGAAGTCCTCTAGATGTAGGTGGTTCTTTAGAGCTATCCCAAAACCTACCTTCCCAATTTGTAAAGGATGCTGTGGTGGTCTACCTGTAACACCCAGCAGAACTGAATCAGCATGGTGCTGGATATGGAAAGCCCATGTAAGGATTGTTGCCAACAACAAAATAAAAAGAACTGGAGAAGAAGAGGTGTTGTCATGGGGCTACTGGTTCTCCAGGGTGCTGTTGGTTCTTCTGGAGGAGTTTGTCATGCTGGCTTTCCTGATATGAACTTGGTTGTTCTCATCACTGGAGGAGCTCAGGACCTTGTTTTCACTGAGGATGGCTGTGGTTCACTTTGGTGGGGTTGTGGTCCTTACTCTGAGTATCACTTCGGGGCTCCAGAGGGGAAGACAGTGTATAGTTCATTGTCCTGGAGAGCTTGTCACACTGGTTTTCCTGATATGAACTTGGCTGTTCTCTTCATTGGAGGAACTCGGGACCTTGTTGTCACTGAAGATGGCTGTGGTACTTTTAGGGAGAGCTCTGGTTCTTACTTTGAGTGTTGCTTCCTGGCTCCAGTGCAGATCCCTGGCACAGATCCTTCATCCCTCTGGGACAGACTTTTTAGCTTCCACCACTGACTTTGGGGCCTTCCCAGCTCACATCCTTGAAACAGGCCTGCATGAGATACTGTTATAGGCTCCCAGCCTCCAGCTGGACTCCGGGGGGCATTGCCATGGGCTCTAGGTCTTAAGCTGGACTCATGTAGGACACTGCCATGGGATCCAGGCCCTCAGCTGGTGTTCTTTGGGTCTTTAGTGTGTAGACAGATTTCCTGCACTTTTTTATATATGACTTTTTGGGTGACTATTATAAAATAATGCTATAAATTAAGTGTCCTATATTGAATTGTTTTCCTTGCAAACCCTGACTACACAGATGCAAAGTTACTATTTGGCTCAACACCCAATGCTTTGGTACTGGGCTGTGGTGATGATTATGACTCTATACCTATACAATCACAGTGCTAGCATACAGAGGAGAAAAACTGAGTATAACATGTATGATATCCTGGCTAATGTAGTACAGTTAGTAATAACAATAGTTTCAAGTACAGTTTAACTACTGACAAACTATGGTAACCATTAACCTGCTACCTCCAACCACAGGTACAAACTCTAAAGTTATATAACAAAATCAAACATATACCATGTACTTAATTTTCCCCTTACTGGAGTGATTTTCTCCTTTTCCAGGGGGCAGGGAGGTTAAGATGGGTAGGGGACAGGATAAAATGATGAATGAAGTCAAATATAGTAGAGTCAAGGCTGGAGGTCAAAAGATGATCACCTGAGTTTTGTAAAACTGGAGGATACAGGAGGGAAAGAATGAAATAGAATGCAAAGGAGAAGTCAGAAAGGAAAGAGGAAATGCTTACTCACTTGAAAGTTTAAATTCAAGAAGTAGTTGAGAATAGTGAAAGAGAAAGAGGATCAACAGAAGAACACAAAAAGAAATATAAACAGTGAAAAAAGAAGAAAGAGAAGGAAAAGAAAAGAGATCAGAGGAGAGGGGGAAAAACAGAAAGAAAAACCTCAAAAACAAAAATAATCATAAAATACAAAGCAAAATGACATCCAACTAAACAGGAAAGGGAAGGGATAGCCAATCAGACAAACAAGGGAGAATAAAAGTAGTAAAATATCTCTAGTATTTACAGTTCTGTGCTGGGCGTGGTGGCGCATGCCTGTAATCCCAGCACCTGGGAGGCTGAGGATTGTTGCAAGTTCAAGACCAGCCTGGGCTACAAAGTCAGCTCAAGGCCAGCCTGAACTGCATAAGGAGACCCTGTCTCAAAAAAAGACAAAAAAAAAACAACAAAACAGTTCTGTGATAGTGTCCATGTTAGATCCCAGAAATGTGCCATATACTCCAGTGAAGTATGCCATGGGAATTGTGCTAGGTATGGCGCTGATCTTGGCCTCTGGATGTGGGGACTGGGACTGGTCTTCTGTTGGTGGAGTTCTCTAGAGCCCAACTGCTGGCTCCGTGCTGCTGCTTAAGACACTTCCACATTGCTGGTCTTGTTGATTATCCCACCTTCCAAAGGCATGTGTGCACCTGCACACCTGGGCCAGCTGTCCTGGGTCTTGGGGTTCCAGTCAGTCCACCCACCAAAGGTGTGTGTCCATTCACTATATTTTTTATCATACTTCATAAAGGCATGAAGTAGGACTTCCACAGTCACTTCAAAAAGTGGCAAGAATGATGGAACAAGTATATGTGAAATGACAAAGAATTGTGTGAGGGATTAATAGCAATATGTCTTTTAATATAAAATTTTTTTAGACATTCACTATATATTTTGATCATTTTTGTATGATACCGACAATTAGCACAACCATTAGAAAAAAGCTAGGAGAACTGTATAGATGCAAACACTGAAGTTTTTAAGCCGTCAAATTAATGCCAGAGGCTATCTCCAGAGTTCTTATGTGGGAAAAAGGCCCTGTAAGTTGAATTTTTGTTGTCCAAAAAAAGCATTCTTAATCTACTATTTCTTTAAAGTACTAGGCAAAGTGTGTTGCAAATTCTGACTAAACAGAATTTCTCTAACCTGGAGAGAACAGTAGCTGGAAGAAAAAAAGATTAGTCTGAAGGTGACAACTCAGAGCAATAAAATCAAAGCAGACAAGGCCTGAGATGATTATCCAGATATATAGATCTCAAAACTACACTTTATAGTTGTGGGTTAAATAAGCCTTATTAATGTTCTACTCAGCAAATTGAGTCTGAGGATTGTGATTATATTAATTTTCTAACACTCCCACTATTTGAAAAACAGAAATTCAGAACTCATTTTTCATGTGACAGTTTTGTGTTTTTTAAGCTAATTAATTTATGCTTATGCTTCTATGCTTTCTAGTATTCACAAAGGCATAGTTATTGTCAATGTATGACCATTTTTGACACTTTCAGAATCTTTGAAATAATATCTAACAATCAAGTTAATGATCATATTGCCAGTAAGTACAATAGTTTTTTCAAGCATTCATATATCAGTTTTGCTGGCAGATCAGTCACCTTAACTTTAGGGATAGTCATTCCTCTCTTATGTCAATGCCACTGCATAAAATACCCAAAGATAATTAATTCTACCTATTCAAAACAAACTTCAGAAGTATGCTCATTTTCACTCAGATATCTCTTTAAGTATAATTAAGTTTAAATGTTTTTACTTTCAAACAAATAATGCAATATACATATCTCTATCTATCTACCTATTATCATCTCTACCTAGTTCTAAACTCAACAGTTATTCTTCCACGAGTTCAGAAGTTTTATGCTGCAATGTAAATATTTATCAATTACAATATCTATACATTACAGAGAATATTTTTATTTTTATAATTTCAGAGTAGAATTCCTTAAGATTGTCAAAGTTTTAGCTAGAAATAATACCAAGTACAAGTAGGTTCTGGCTCACTTACAGTAGTGGAATGGAATTTAATAAAGTTCCAATACTACATTTTAATGTCCAAATTTCTTATTGTCTTTTTTAGTTGACAAATATGTGCTGTGCAGCACAATAGCAGCAGCAGAACAGCTGGGTGTCCTTATCAAGCACAAAGGAAACAACAGCACATGCTGTTAAGTGTATCTGGTTGCCTAGAAATGGCAGTACATGCAGATTTATTCCCTGTTATAAATTAGAACAATTATTTCTCTGGAATTTACATTTTATTCATAAAAAGTCAAACTTCCTGCACATTAAAAAAGAAGGTTTTCAAAAAGGATATCTTCCCTTTCTCTGATGATCAGTTCATTCTGTTCTTCCAACTGCCTGATCTTCTTTTCAAATGATTCCTGCTCAGCTTTCAGTCGTTCTTCTGTCACTTCCTTTTCTTCACTTACTCTAAAAAAAATATTCAAATGAAGGATAGGAGAAAAAATGCCCATCAGGATAAAAATATGTGCCTACAGCTACAGTTTACCAAAATTAAATTTCTTCAAAAAATGTGCTGGAATTTCTTCAAGCAGATTTTGTGCTTCCTTGTTTTGTGGTTCTGGGGACTGAACCCAGGGCCTTTGTGCTTAGTTGCATACCCAAGCCTTTATATTCTTTAGTTAATTATTTCTGAGACAGAATCTCACTAAATTGTCCCAGCTGGGCTTGAATTTATAATCCTCCTGCCTCGGCCTCAGAGAGTGCTGAGATTATAGGTGTGCTTGTGTTTTGTTTTTTAATTTAACCTTTTGTAAAGCAATATGGCAATTTCCTCATCTTGGTAACAAAATATGCATGAAATCTTTACTTCAACCAAATGTATGTAAATTTTACTTCAATCTGAAGAAACAAGAATGTTTTCAGTCATCACAAAGTATTTTCTATATCAGTCCTACACAGAACATAGGTGCTGAATTATAATCCAGAGCAGAAAGAAGGCTAAAAACACATTTAATTCTTTATTTATCAACATTACCAATTTGTTTGGACTTAGATTCCTTTCATATTTTTAGTTAAATTCTGTAAAGGAAATGGAAATCATATATATATTAAATATTTTACTAAATATGTGTATGAAATATTACTTTTTACTTGGTACTGATACCCTGCATCCTTCAGTAATGCACAAAAAAACTGGACTGGAATAAAAAGACATCATTAATAGGAGGCTTTTCACTATACTCACTCTTAGTCCAGAAAGGTTATAAATTTAAAAACATGAACCAAAAACATCTTTATCATTAATATTTAACTCTGAAAAGCATCCCAACTTAATTATACCAAAAAAGAATGGTTTCTGACAAGAGCACATAGGGACAAAAATTGTTTTAAAAAACTCTAAACATGACCAATATTAAAATTGACAATTCACCAAAGTATATATTAGAACAACCCTAATTTTCATGTCGCTCTTAGTACAGAGATGTTAATCCTGAATTTCTTTCCCACTTGTACTTATACAACATGTCCAGAAGATCTCACAGATACAGGCACAAGTCATATCTATAAGGAATGTAAACTTCTTGTTTAAGCTACTAAACTTAGACTCCTTAAAGAACCTTATTCTACCAGAACAAGTTCTGAATAATATGAGCCCTACAGGCTTTCTTTCTTGGTGTCCTCTGACAGACATATTGAAATCAATGAAATAACTAAATGAAAATTGGAATTCTGAATGTTCTAGAGTTGATTTCCTGTCTCTATTTGTCAGCTTTCTCATAGCTGAGACACAATACCTGACACCTACAAATTAAAGGATAGGCTGAATTTGTTCATAGTTTCAGTCCATAATTGGGTGGCTCTAAAGCAGAGGCATCAGGATGGAAGGATGTCTTTGAGCAAAACTGCTTATTTCATGACGGCCAAGAAGCAGAGGAGAACAGTACTAAGCAGAAGGGGGAGGGACGTGGCATAGACCCCAATGCCATGCTTCCATGATCCACCCACATATCCCTAGAAATATACTCCACCAATCCCTGGGATAGATCTCAAAGCTAATCAAGTTGCAATTCTACTCTGCCACATTATCTTTGAAATAATGTGTGAAAAATAATTTCAAATAATTTTTAAGTAAAAATAATTTGTGTACAGCACACTGTAATGCTCAATAGATTTCTTTCTTCTGCCGCATTATGACATTCAAGCAATTTCCCCAAGCCATATTCCAAGACCCTTCTTTTTTAGCAGGGTAATCTCTAAGACTGATATGTTCATAAGTAACCCAGGAAACCAAACAAACATACACACATGTGGAGGACTTATACTCTATTATCAAGTTGTTATCAAGTTTATACTCTATCTTGCCCTCTATATTTCAGTCTCTACAATGCCTTCTCTTGTCATTACTCTCAAGTAAACTGGCATTAACATTTTTCACAGTAACTTTGGCAAAATCTGCTTACCTCTCTGAGCAACCTTACTCTCATCCATAAAGAAAAAATGGTAGACCAAACAATTGTATAATTCTTTCTAGGTGAAGTTTTAGAATTTTCTTCATTACACTGTAAATATCCTGATAGTATATACATACTTTTTATAAATATAGTGAGCATTTGTAAAGAAATAAAGTAAAAAAAAATTAAAATTAAAATTAAAAAAAAGAAATAAAGTCAAACATTTGATCGTGGGACAATGCATACAAACAATATTATAAGCAAAAGCAATGCCCACAGAATGAGAGAGGAATATGTGCATATAAGAAATATTAAAAAGTATAAAGAGGCAAAATTCAGCATGAAGATATGAAATGAAGTCATGAATCTATAGGCTTTTACATAGACAAAGACAAAATGACTTAATGATATATCTATATAAGGAAAAAATAAACGATGTCAAGGTGAGAAATGAGGTAGCAAAATTTTAAATGAATAAAATCTTAAAAACATGACTGAAGAAGAAAATCATGAAGTCAATAAGAGATTACATTTCATTCATTTAGAAATACTTGCTGACTGGCTACTGTTGCCAAATAAAAATATTTGCTATTAAGAAAAAAATAATCACAATAATTTTATTTAGTATAGCATATCGAAAAGAAAACTAAACAAATGTTCTTATAGTTTAAATCCCATTTATAAAACTCATATAAATATGAAAAGTGCCCCAAAGACTTGTTTCTTCACCAAGCAACGCTAGGGGGCCATAAAAAAACAATTAACAAGAAAGCAGACTGCCAAATTTAACTGAACATTAATCTAAATGTTATCAGAGCACTTGGCCCGGTCAGAACACACAGATGTACCCCAACTTATACTTCCTTATTTTGGTAGACTTGAAGAACCCTGAAAATCTAGTATCATCGAGGGGGAAAATGCTTGTACAGTTACATTTCATAATGTCAGAGTCTATGATGAGCTTCTCTCAAAGTTTAAAGATCTCTAGCCAGATAAAATTATTCTTTTCAAAATGTGGCTTCTGGAGTATGTTTCAAATATTTGTTGCTACACTATTAAATAGGGCTTTAAAAACTTTTACGTTGTTATGATTAGATTATTCTTCAGTAACTATGTTCTGGAAGGTTATAAAATTAAAAAGCTACATTAAGAACAAAGAGTAACGCTTTCTCTGTAGGACTATTTAAAGATATACATGGCTTCTCTGTGGTCCATTTGTACAGTTAATATGACCAAGTACATTACTACAGAGTTTAAATATAGAGCACATGGCAGTAAAGCAAACCTAAGATTTGGTATCTATTTTGAAATCTATCTTGTTTAATTTACGCTCAGTTGCTCAATAATATTGCAGCAATGAGATATGTCCAATAATTTAATATATGATTTAAATTTTTCACTTAAGCATTCTCAGACTATGAAAGTAACATAAAAAGGTCCATACCCTCTGTACTGCAATAAGTTAGTCAACAAAATGAAAATCTAAACACAGGAGAGGGAATTACTTAATTAAAGGATAAAAAGGTTAAAACTGAACAGGAGGATATTTCTGGTATTGGTTTGTTAATTATTTATAAGGAAGACAATAACCTGTTCACAAATCCCTATTGTCATTAATAATTTAATACCTCAGATCATATCTCAAAAACTTCCACAAAATCTATACTTATCTAACAACAAAAAAAGTACTCATATCAGGGCCTGGGGGATGTAGCTCAGCGGCAAAGCACCTGCCTGGCAAGCGCAAGGTCGTGGGTTTGGTTCCCAGTACTGGAGAAAAACCAAAAAAAAAAAAAAAAAAATACTCATATCCTTAGAGAGGGTGTTGGTATTGGAAATTGTAACAAAAGTAATGAATTTCTCTTTAAGTCTTACATTTTACCTTAAAAATTCCTGTATACTTTATACTTTTCTGAATAAAAGTCTTGCCAGATTTAATATAAAAAGTCTCTGGCCTTTACCTGTTCTAATTTTTTAGTAAAACTAATGTTTTAGAAGAGATTTATTTTATAACTTTGCATATCTCAAATATTCTTACAGATATTCCAGGAATGAATACTTTTACACTAAGATGAAAGACAAGGCTAAGATGGCAAAGCTTCTCTCCCAGAGAGAAACACAGCTTACTGAATAGTCAACCAATTAAGTTTCTTCCCCATTTAATATCTTCCAGGTGGGAGCTGGGTATGCTAGTCATATTTTATAATGAATATCAACTTGGTAAGATATGGAAAAGGAAGAGATTTCATAGGAAACCTGGCAAACAAAGAAAGGACATACTGCTTTCAAGCAAAGTCATGGTGAAAAGAAGGTATTTTATCATTTAAAAATATTTCAATGGATGCTAGGTGGTGTCGCATGCCTATAATCCAAGCACTGGAGATGCTCAGGCAGGAGGATCACTGTGAGTTCAAGACCAGCCTATGCTACATGGTGAGTTCAATACCAGCCTGAATAGCATACAGAGACCCTGCCTCAAAAAAAAAAAAAAAAACATCAATGGCATCACCTTAATTCCCTCTTGACAAACTCAAAAAAAGTTATTTGGCTTTTATTTAAAAGGTACTAACTAAAGGAACACAGGTGCTTTCAGAAATCACAGACATAGCAATCTATGTTCAAAATAGGGCTAATAATTATAAATCAGTATGTCTTATGAATATTAACACCAAAATCCTCAACAAAATAGCAGCAAACAGAATCTAGGTACATAAAAAATGATCATACCAGGACCAAATGAGACTTTTCCCAGGAATACAAAGCTGGTTCAACATCTAAAAATGACCAATAGATCATATCAACAGAATAAAAGATAAAAACTACATGATTCTAAGTAGATTTAGAAAAACATTTGAAAAACTATCTAACAGACTCATGGTTTAAAAAAATAAAGAAGGAAACCTCTTCAATCTGAGAAAGGCCAGGTATGAAAAACCCACGCCTAATGTCATACTTAATTATGAAAGATTAAATGCATTTTTATAACAACCAGAAAGTACAACCATCCAGATTATCTATTTGAAGATGGATAAACAAAACATGGCATTATATATATGATATTATATATATTCAAGAGTAAATTATATATATTCATTCATTATATATATTCAGGAGTAAATAGAAATGAGGCACTGACAGATGCTACCTACTACACGGGTAAACCTTAAAATCATTATGCTAAGTTTAAAAAAACACTAGTTTAAGACAGCGTATTGTACTAACTCCATTTATAAGAAAAGTCATTAAGACAGAAAGTAGAATAGTGATTACCGTATTAGTCAGCTTTCCCTTTGCTGAACTCAAATACCCAACACTCACAACTTAAAGGAGAGGTTTAACTTGGCTCATGTCTTTAGGGAACTCAGTGCATGGTCACCTGGTTTAGTGCTTAGTTCATGGTGGCCAGGAAGCAGAGCAGGAGGACAGCACCAGACAGGAAGAAGCAAGTGACCATGTACGGCACCCAAGGTTATGCCTTCATGACCCACCCAGACACACCAAGAAATATGCTTTACTGATCTTGAGGCAAGCAAGTTGACATAATTAATGTTAACCATCACAGTTACCAAAGGTTATTAAAGGTTGGTAGAAAGTGGGTACCAGGTTTCATTTTGGTGTAATGAGAATGTTATGAATATTAAACTATTCACTATATTCCCTCTAAGGAAAGATTTTTCTTCTTTCCCATTAAGTAAAATATAAGGGGTTAAAAACTCTAAGTGAAATAAGAATTTGGAGATAAATGGCAGAGTGCATAAATTCCCTATATTATCAAAATGGCAATTGATATATTAAAAATGGAAATGACAGAAATGAATTTGAATACAGAAAGATTAGCTATAGGTAAAGCTGATCAAAATATATACTACTTAAAAATTTGAAGAATAGAATACATTTTTCAAGGAACAAAGCGTAAGTGGTAGTGGTATGACATGTAATGTTCAAAGTCAATCAAATATCTAATCATTGAAATACATGTTTTAAGTTGGTCTTAAAAAAAACTTTATTGGTTATCTCTTTCAGTTCAGGCATATATTCATTACTGCAGCAGCCATAATCTAGATACCAAAATCTAATTAGAATACTGTGGGAAAAAAATTATAGCCCAATCTATCTAAAAATGCAGTTTAGAAAAATCCTTAAAAACACACCAAAATGAACCCAGACATATAAATAATACCACATCCAAACTGGGTTTATTATAGGAAAGCATGATTTGTTTAACAGTAGAAAATGGATGTATTTCATTATGTTAACAAAAAAAAGATAAACCTGACAGAGTCATCAATAAGTGAAGGAAAAGCATCTGTCAAGATCTAATGTATTCACAACAAGAATTCTCAACAACCTAGGAACTGAAGAAACTACTTCAATCTAATAAAGAGCATCTATGAAAAAAAGTGTACCTATAAGGGTGAACAAACTGTTCCTGATCTTGTGCTTCAAGTATAAAGAAAGAATGACAGCTACCACTATCTCTTTGAAAGGAGGCTGGGGTTGTGTACAGGGTTGTAAACTGGATGTGTGCTGGAGGATCGCAAATTCAAGCCCACCTGGCAACCTGGTGATTTCGTGAAACCCTGCACCAGAATTTAAAAAAAAAAATTTTTTTTCTTTTTTAATGCTGGAGATGTAGCTCAGTGCTAAAGCCCCAGTTTAAATCCCAAGTACAAAAAAAAGAAAAAAAAAAAAAAAAAAAGAAACTGTTAGAGGTCAAGGGGCTTCTGGTAGAGCAGAGATCCCAGCTGTGTCGCTCCTGAGGTTACAACCTAAGGGTGAGCAGCAGGCTGTCCATGGGAACCTGGGTGCAGCTCGGTGCCCGGCACAGGTTGGGCTTCTTGGTTTTTTTTTAGAACCTGGAATCAAACTCATGACCTCAGGCTTGCCAGGCAGGCACTGTGCCGCTGAGCTAAATCCCCAGCCCAGGTCAGGCTTCTTCACACCTGGTTACCAGGGACCTGCATGCTCCCCTGCCTTGCTGACCGCAGGAGGACAGGTGATGGTCTCTCCTCTCCTGTGCTGCACGTGTTTGGCAGATTTCCTTCTTGAGTAACTTTCCCCTGGTCACACACCTGCCAGTACAAATGCAAAGCTAGAACCTCTGGCTCCCTATGTTCCAATAACTGATTTTCCCCCTAGTGCTGCCCCTAGCTAAAAAAAAAAAAGAAAGAAAGAAAGAAAGAAAGAAAGAAAGAAAGAAAGAAAGAAAGAAAGAAAGAAAGAAAGAAGGCCATAGTCAGTTAAACAACTTCCTAGGAAGTAAAATGTATACAAATTGGAAAGAAAAATTTTTAATGGGCAGATGACATTATGTATATAAAAATATTATGGAATTTATAGAATACATATTTAAACAAGCTAATTTAGGAAAAATCACAAGACTGTGATAGGTGTTCTATAAAATATGACCCAGTGCTTCCTGCCTACAGATATTCACGTCCTTGTTTAATTCTCAGGTTGGAGCTTCAAAATTTGATAAAATATTACATCTAAGATTAAGTTACTAATAGATAGTGACTTCTGTCTTGCTTATTACATTTGCTTAATCTGATGAAAACTAGTTCACAAGGAATGTTGAAGGTACTGCGTGATTTCTTTTTTTCTTTCTTACAGATTTTATTGGTACATTTTAGATATACATATTGGTCACACTCATCATAAGAGAATTTGTACATGTATATGATATAACTTGATTCTTTTTTGTGATTTCTTGATGCTTATAATAAATTGGAAGAAGAGAGTGGCTGAGGAAACAATAAAATGAGCAGGAACTTCATAATTTTAAAAATTGCCACCCTCTCTGTTAGCAAAACATGCTAAGATTAAATGTCTTCCAAACACATTTCCAGCTCAGGATACCACCAGGAAAAACATGGCCTAAAGATAAAAGCAAGTATGAAACTTCTGTTGAGACTTCAGAAAGATTAAAGTTGATACCTCAATACAAACATACAAAAAATGTGTTAAAGAAGTTAAGGTTAGCCTCAAAATTCCTTTAAGTAACAGAACCCCCAGGACGCTTTCCATTGTTTTAAGCTGCTAAATTTTGTGACAATATATTTGGAAGCCACAGATAATTAGTACAGATTAGGCTGTTTAACACCTGTGCCCTAATCACATCTATTTCCATTACTCAGTCTCTTTAGCACGTTTCCCTCTGTTTTCTTGACTTTTTCCTATGTCTCATACTTTATTGATATCTGGACATCTTGGGTAGTCTAGTGGAGACTCAGGTACAAATTTTGAATGCTCAGCTCTGTAATACTCAAAACTTTCCCTTTGGGTAGGTTTTTAGTGTAGAGATTGTGTTAATCAAATCAGCTATTAGACTGGTTTAAGGATTTTGTTGTTATCATGACCCTCAGTGTATCATAAGGGTCAGTTCCCTAGGCCTTAGCCATAACTTTCTTTCAGGTAGGCCAGATGTTATTTTCTAATATCCCTTCCATCCTCAGCATTATGTCTTCTTGCCTATAGGGTATGTCTTCATGAGTTTCTACTTTTACTAGATACTGACTTGTTAATCTGGTGGTGGAGATCTTGGATGGGCTAGATATTTTTGTTGTTATTATAAGAATTATGTTTATGCTAATCAATCCCTGTATGCTTGGGTCTTTGAAATACTCCTATCCTTTTTAATAGTTCTGAATCAGCATGTAACTCTTCCCTCTCTGTGTGTTTTTTTGTCTGCCTAACTCCCTCCACACATGGTTTCTGTGAATGCCCTAAGGTCAATACTTTATGTTGTCTATGTTTATGAACTTTAATTTTGTTATAGATGAGAGAGAAGAAGGATCTGGAAAATACTTCATGTCCTTTCCATAGCTACTGTAATTTTTTGGCTTGCCAAGAATTAACATAAAATATCACTCAAGCATATTTAGTTACCTTTGCTGTATCTTGGGTTAATAACTTTAAAAATTATCAGACCCACACCAAGTACAGTACTTCAGCAGAATTCTCCTTTATCAGAGATCTCACCAAGCAGGAACAAGGAAGAAACAATCTTCAAGAGAATTCAAGGGCTCCTTATATTTGCAGTCCCAAGGTTCCCACGCTATCACCTGCCCGTGCTATCATTGCTGCCTATTCCATCAAAATCTAACCCATTTCTAGCTACGTCCAACTCAGATAAGCTAGTAATAACATCTGTCTTTCACTATCAGCACAAGTCTCCTTAGATTTCAGGTTAGGTAGATATTGTTAGTTCTCAGTTCTTAGTTTGTTTCAAGATATCCTGTGCTTACAATTTGTTATTTGTTATTATAAGACTGAAGAATATCCCTTAAGTCATGTAGACTTACATATATTTACCTACTTGCTTACATACTTGCTTTTGCTCTTATATTCTTAACATCTCTCAATTTTCAAAACTGGAGTAATTTTAGCAACAAAACATAACAATATTAGATTATAATCCATAAAACTAAGATATTTCTAATTACAACAGGGGAAAATAACTTCGCAATGGAGGAACCTGGCAGACACCACTTTAACAAGATGATCAAGATTAGTATCATCAGTAACAAGATAATTTCAGGTAGCCTATGACAGAACCACATCATTTCTATGATATTTTTGCCATAAATGCAAAATCTGAATCTAATTGAGAGAAAACAGAAAAACCTGTATCAAGGGACATTGTACAAAATATGTAAGTAATATTCTTTATGTGTCAAGGTTATGAAAGACTGAAGAGTTATCACAGATTCGAGGAGACTAAGAATTGACAAATGCATTGTGTGATCCTGAATTGGACACTGTATCAGAAAAATCTTATTAGTGAAATGACATTGGAGAAATTATGAAGAAAGCCTGAAATTTAGTCAATACCACTGCACCAAGGTTAATTTCTTAGTTATGACAATTGTACTATCTAATGCAAAATGTATGGAAAGTTGAGTGAAGGATATGTGGAAGTTCTATCTTTGTATCTTTTCTGTAAGTTTATAGTGAAACCCCACCCAAATATAAGTAAATATATGTATGGGAAAGGGGGAAGGAGAAGAAAAGTAGTGTCAAATACAGATTTTACTTTACCTGCAGTTTTATTTTTAGAATAAGCTAGTTTTAATATTGTTCAATTTCAAGTTATTAAAATTACAAGGAAAAAAACATGCTGCAGAATGAAAAAAGCTGCAGTTTTCTTGTCTTCTGCAAGAGTTAACATAAGATATCTCTCAAGCATACTTAATTACCTTTCTTATATCTTAGGTTAACTGCTCTAAAAACTATCAGAAAAAATTTAGTATAAGATGACAAAACATGATTATCTCTTCCACAAATGATTGGAAAAAGATCACACAGCAAATGGTCAATAATTGTTTTTCAAACAAAACCTGAAAATTAACATGTTGAGGATAAATACCTTCACATGAAGTACTAAACTGAGAATACTCAATTCCCAAGTCTTAAAATTCAAGTCATAGTTCCGGTTTTTGTGCAGCAACCTAACTAAATACTCATGAGTATTTGTTGGCTGAAGGGAGCCTTCTCCTATTTCACTCAATCTTTGTACCTTTCTTCTATTGATTTTAGGTCTAAGATTTCTGAGTTCATTACAATGGGGATATAAAAATGAACTAAGCATATACTGTATACTAATATACAAAATACATATGTAATTGACGTGGATTTTCACTTTTTACTGTGAAACTTTTCATTGTATTAAGTAACATGTGCCTGAGGGTGTTAAGTTCCCAACCCAGAGGCAACCACCATTAACTTATTAGGTACTCTATTGCAAAAAAATTATACATAAACAAGAATAAATGTATGTCTATGCATGAACAAATAAGTATTAGTATAAATGTAAAAAAAGAACTCAAGGCCCCGCGCGCCCTGCACCGAGACAGCGAGTACTCCGGGAGCTGCAGGGCTCGTGTGTTCGAGTCTGTGCTCAACCCACACCACGATTCCCAGCTGAAAGGCGCGGAGAGAGCCAAGTATTTCCCATCTAATCCCTGAGGGCAGAACGCATGAACAAGGACCCTGCGGACATTACAGACTGAGTCGCTGCTGCAGCAGAGAGGAGGCCCAAACTGAGAGGACCCGGGGACTTCTCTGGCTGGGGGCTGGGCGAGCAGGCTCTCTGAGCTGGGCGAGCAGACTCTCTGAGCCCCGTGCGCCCTGTGCTGAGAGAGCAGGTACTCTGGGAGCTGCAGGGCCCATGGATTCGAGTCTGTGCTTTGCCTTTGCCCAGACCCTCTAGAGAGTTGAAGACTGGGGAAGTCTGTGACTGATACACATCTGGGCTGCATCTGGTTCCTGTATGAGTCCTGAACTGACTGGAGACATAGATTTAGGTGGTTCACAAACTGTAGACCCTGCAGTTTGTGTCTGAATTATGCTTGTACCCTAAACTGCCTGGAGACATAGGTCCACTGGACCGGGATTGTTGCACCAGTGCAACCTGAGTCAGGTCGTGCACGTGCACTGAACTGCAAGAGGACGCTGGATCAGAAGGGTGGCCATCAACTGACACAAGTGCCCACGTCTCAGAATGGGGATAACTAGATACAAATAAAAAACTGCCGGAAAACCCGAGACTAAGTGGCACTAATCAGAGGTCACCCAGAGGCAAACCTGAAAAACAGGAAAAATAGGAACACTAGTGGTCTTGGCTGAGCAGCTACTGAAGTGGGAAAATGAGCTTTCTGCAACCGATAGCAAACATGTCAAAACAAAAGACTAAAACACAATCCCAGAACTTCACCCCAATCAGAACAAGTCTAGGAGACATCAGCATAGGAGAACTTGGTAATCACATGCCTGAAATAGCTGAAATGATTGCAATGGAGGTAAAGAAACAACTGCATAAGGCCATAGAAGAGATGAGATCAGAAATAATCTCTTAAGCAAAAAGTGAAATGACAAGAATAATGAAAGACATGCTCAAAAAGTCTGAAGAAGAAATATATAAGAAAATAGAATAACAAAGGCAAGAGGCAGAAGCGTTCAACGAAAAATATAGAAAGGACTTAGAATATATAAACCAGACTCTAAGAGACTTCCAGGAAAACAAAGCTGCCACTGAAAGCTACGAAAACCACTTGAATGAAGCTGAAGATAGAATCTCAGACCTTGAAGACAGCATGGGAGCTAGCAACCATGAAAGAAAGGATCTTGTAAAAATAGCAAGGATCCAGGAAAAGTCAATTCAACAGCTGCAAGATGAGGCAAAGAGGAATAATGTACGAATTATAGGAGTCAATGAAACAGCAGGAAGCAACACGACTGACATTAAAAGAGTATCTGCAGAAATCATAGCAGAAAATTTCCCAAGCACGGAAAAAAACCCTGATATACAAGTAAATGAGGCACTTAGAACTCCAAACAACCACAACCAAAATAAAACTACACCCAGACATGTAACAGTCAAGTTCCCAGATCTCCAGCAAAAGAATAGAATATTAAAAGCTGCTGGAGAAAAGAAACAGATTACCTATAAAG
>NW_004955402.1:23267139-23343037 GCF_000276665.1 Chinchilla lanigera | reverse complement strand
GAAGCAACCCAAATGTCCATCCACTGAGGACTGGATAAGAAAATTGTGGTACTTTTATACAATGGAATATTACTCAGCTGTAAAGAAAGATAAACTGAAGGCTTTCATAGGTAAATGGTCACAATTACAGACCATAATCATAAGTGAAATAAATGAAACACACATGTGCAAGCACCGCACTGTTTCACTAGTGTAAAACCTGAAAGAGTTAATTTGAACTAGGAGATATGATAGACATTGTGAACTGATAGGAAAGCACTCAAAGGTAAAGGGCAACTGGGATGTGGGAAAAGAGAAGGGAAAGAAGGACAAATTTTGTATGTATGTATATGCAGGATAGACAACATGGCTGTTCTACTGTCTTGTATTTCTTTGCTGAAAGAAACTATCAGTGAGTCCTTGGTTGATCAGCATTGCATGTCTATATCTGTTTTCATGAGAAACCACTTTGAAGATACCAATATGTAATACATCAATCATTGTTAATTCCCTACCACTTTGTTTGTAACTCCATACTGTCCGTGCTGTTCCTCTGCTATTTTGTAAAATGTCGTCTGTCTGTTAATATTTTCCTCCTTTTATTTTTAAAATAAAAATAAAAAAAAACTCAAAAAGATAATAATCAGCATATAGAAATACATGTGTAAAAACATATTAAAATGAAAACTGCCTGAGAAAATACTGAGTAGCAATAGCAGATACGTGTATGTCACATGAACCTAGTTATGGCACTGGACATGTTTCCGTATGCCATGCAAAAGTGAAAAATAATTGCTATTTAAAAACTTAGTAGGGAAAGTCTGGTCAGAACCAGAAGAAAGACTGCATACATAGACTGAGTGCTCATTAGGTACTCAAAAAATCTTTCAATTATAGAACTTAGAATAGACCCTCTGAAAATAAGTTTTAGTATACTCACTGTTCTATGATGTTAAGTTCCATTAATGTTCAGCAAAGGACTTTTCTACCTATATCAAGTTAAAAGTTCCTTATCTTTCTTGAACTTTTCTATGTAATCCCTTATAAAGACTATTATATACTACCCTCCACACCCTAAAAAATAAAGGCTTCTCATGGAAGGAAAAGAAAAAAAGAGCCCTGCGTCATTGAAAATTAAAGTCTAACTTTCCCATTGTACTACAATGTACATTTAATTATAATAAAAAGTTATGATCAAATTTTTAAAAAGACCAGAATAAACATACAATAATGATATTTATTTTATAATGGGAAACCAATGGTGCTACACTTTCTATTTTCCTTCTGAGAAATGTCACGTAGAAATAGAAAACTGTTCTCTGGAAAAAATCAGACTATCTGGGCCTAGAAAAGAACTCTGCCCTCAGATGAGTTAGTGCACAAGTATTCACTGGGGAATAATACATTATGAGACAGTAGGGACATAGCACATGAAATAATGGGGGGATTTTCTCAGACTCCTTAGAACATAGGTCATATACATCAAAAAATGCATCCGTGGCCAAGCTATTTTAAAATGTTAAAACTTGTTTTTCCTTTAAAGATCAAATCTATAGAGTACATTCTGTGCATTATTTGGTGGCACGTCTCTCCATCTTTAAAAGTCTCAATTTAAGAAAATGCATACGCTGTATAGAGAACTGTCACCATTCTTCAGAAGAAACAACCATTCATTTTTCAAGTCCCCAGAAATGACACTGCTTCTCCCAGCTATACAAACAATTCACTGATTTTATTGTAAAAGACTTTCTAAGGTCATTTAATTCAGTAACTTCAATGAAAAGAATTCTCCCTATCCTGGTATTGCCTAGAAAGACCAACCAATAGCCAACTTATCCTTCTGCAAAGGTAAATCAATGCTAGACACCTTAGGAAAACCCCTTCACTTACTTGAAACCCATGTATCAACTCATTCCTTAGCACACTCTTTCTCAAGCTAAATAATTCACATTACCTCTTTTATCTTTGTGGTATCTAGTTCCCATTACTCTGTAAATTCTGATTCATGTTTATTTTCTATTATTCTATTTTTTACTATTAATACAAGTGAAAAAGTTACCTGAACATGAAGGCACCCATAGATTATCAATTCTTACCAGGCTTTTTAAATATTTCTTGCCTAATGAATTTTCCTGGCTCACATTCAGGAAAGTATGAATCAGGGATCTTTTTTATTTTCTTAATCAACTGGGTCTAACTAGTAAGACTTTCTCTAACATAAATTTCTAATTTCTCCTGAAATAATGCCAGTGGACTTGCACAAGAGCTGAAACTCTTTATGCTATACATGAGTATGTCATGGGAATATGTAAGTTTTCTAAATCTTCCAACACTTTCTCCATTTGGTTTGACCTTTAACACAACTAATCATATAATATCTTTTGTTGTCACTATTGTTTTACCTCATTTGAATGAATCCATTTCTCTAACCTTTTATACCAATTCTAAATTTTATATATATCTTTTATTCACATTTATTTTCCTTTTGAACCATCAATAAATCTTTTAGGTATCATTTTTATGCTTTCATACATGGCATAAATAAAGATACTCTAATATTTGTTCAATTTCAAGTAAAATTAAAATTACAAGGAAAAAACATGCTATAGAATGACAAAGCTACAATTTTTTTGGCGTTCTCTGGTGTACAAAACCGAAAGTGTAAATAAGGACCAGACTATATACCAGATATTACAAAATAGGAAAAAAATGCTCTATTGGGAAGGGGAACTGGGGGACAGGGGGATAAAGGAAGGAAAGAAAATGAGAAAAGCAGCAAAAATGGAAACAAAGCTTCTGTAAAGCCAGGCATGGTGGCACATGCCTGTAATCCCAGCACTTGGGAGGCTGAGGCAGGAGGATCATCATGAGTTCGAGACCAGCCAGGGCTACAAAGTGAGCTCAAGGCCAACCTGAACTGCATAGCGAGACTCTGTCTCAAGAAGACAAAAAGAAAAAAAAGCTTCATAAATAAGGAGGGGAAGAGATATTGACGGGAGGATGAGGGGATACGAAAGGAAAAAAGAAATTGAGGTAAGCCATGTCCAGGTACAAAATCCATATGTTGAAAGCGATCATTATGTATATTTAAAATGTACCAATAAGCTTAATTAAACTAAAAATAAATAAATAAAGATACTGACTAAAATTAATCTCACAGATAGGGCCCCAAACAATCCCTCAAAGATACAGGTACACCACTGAGCACTGGGATACATACAGTTTTTCCAACTAACATTATAGAAGTCAAGACTTTTTATAAACGTCTTTCTCTTGTAAGGATGCTTTAAACCCCAAAGGCACCATTAAAAAGAAGCTATAGTTAGCTCTTTGCCTTTATAGTACATGTCATCTTGTAATTGAAAAATCTGCTATTTGTTTTATATACTGTGCTGAGAGCTAGTGAATATTATATCTTTTTGAAAATATGCTTGTCAATCGCCAGTGGTGCCAGCACGCTAAGTGACTTCTCTCCTGAAACAATGCCAGTGGATTTGCATAAGAGCTAAAAATCTTTAAGTATGCTATACTTAAGTATGTCACAGGAATACCTAAGTTTTCTAAATCTTCTGATACTTTTTCCCATTTGATTTGACCTTTAACACCATTAAAGCATTTTTCATAACTAATTTTTTCTCAAAAGATATAAATTAAGACAACTTTTAAAACTTCATCCTCCTAACCATTTTCTATTAGCAATTTATCATTATTCTCTATCTACTCATAAGAAGTCTACTGATTTTTTTAAAAAACTGATATGTGAAGTAAAGCAGGCATAACACAGAAGAAGCAGTTACTGACTTATGTGCTACGGTTTGGAAAGGAAAGTGTATGAATATAAAACTGTGCTATTCATGAACAAGGAAATAACCTAAATGTCCTTTACCAAAGGACACATTTTTCTCTTCAAAATGGAAGTTTGGCTTTCATGTTCTTTATTTTTCACTTTGCCTTTTCCTCTTGAACACTAAGATCTAAAACAATGACGTGGGGCAGAGTCAGAATCTGAGTGAGAAAGCGATGGCATCTGCACAGAGGGATTGCCAAGACTGTCAAGGCCCAAGCAAACTGAGGATGGCCACACACATCGCAGTACAGAAAGAGATGTCAGAACCTGAGCGAGGTAAGAAAAGCATCCATGTTGTATGCTACAGCCTAAGTAAAACGAGGTGGTATCCCTGCAAGGAGGTATTGGAGACCTAGTATAGAGATTCAGAGACCATGTACAGTGGGAGGGAAGCCTTGCAGAGTTGGTGGGGAATGCTGGTGAAGTGTAATTAATAAACGGTGAAGATAGTATCCATATGTACTAGAGTAACATTCTGGCCATTCTTTTAATATTATGATACATGGTGTATTAACCACTGTTATTCTGTAATTATTTTGTTATGAAATTTTTTGTATTTTTCATAAGAGAGTTTTTCATATTTTCTTTATTAGTATCTACTTGTATTATACTAAAGTTAAAATTAAAATAAAAAAATTAAAAAGTTAACTTGAGGTAGAATAGCAAATCCCAGGGTTGAACAGCACAGGTACTCAGGGGCAATCCCGTGTATAGCAAGATAGAGTAGAACTAACCTCAAGAAGGGCAGGATTGTGTGGAATGAGAACCTGAGGTGATTGAGGAGTGCATCTACATAAGAGAAAGGATCAACATGAGAAATCAGAGCCAGAGGTGGGTAAGGATGACATAACCATCAAGAGTTCACTGTGCACAGGATATCAAAGCGTAAGCAGAAAGAAGAGAATATCCAAGTAGTGAGAACAGTTCACCATGAAAAGTGAGAATCTGAGAGGAGTGAGGAGGGTATTTAGGCATAGCAAAGCCTGAACTGGTGTGCTAGAAGATAAGTAAGAAGGAGAGGGCATCTATGGAAGGGAAATAGAAGGACTGCAATAGGGAATCAGAATTCCAGCAGGATAAGAAAGGCTGCTGTGCAGTAGAGGGTGTTGCAGCAATGAGGGAGAATTAGTTGCATACAGGATGATTTTTTTAAAATTTTAAAGAAAATCCTCAATGTCAGCTAAGAGAGATACAATTATAAAGCTTTTTGTCAAGCATTTATGGACATTCACCAGGATCAACCATATCCTAGACCATGAAACAAATCTGAAAAAATTTTTAGTTGTTCTCTGATTACTACAGAGCCACATCAAAAGTCACTAATGGAAAGAAGAAAAATTTCAAACACTTACAAGTCAGTGAAACAAAAAACTGGTTCTTTGGGGAAAAAAATCAATAAATTGAGAAAGCCAGCAAGACTAACAAAAGAGAGAAACCATAAATCATTAAAATCAGAAAGAAAGCACTACAGATCCTATCATCATTAACAATATAGTAAGGGAATACTATTAACAATTTTATCTTTATGAATTCAACAAATTAGAAAAAATAAACAATTCTCAAAAAATCACAAACTCCCAAAGCTCAATCAAGATAAAACAGATATGAATCTTACAGCCATTAAATAAATTGACGATTTAAAAATTCTTCAAACAAAAATCTCAAGGTCCAGACAGTTTCACTGGAGACTACTAACAAATATTGAAATAAGAATTAACACTAGTTTTCCATGATTGCTTCCAGAATACAGAAAAGGACAGAACAATTCCTGACTCACTTTATGAGGCTAAAATTACCAGGATACCAAAACCAGACTAAAATGGTACAAAAAAGAAAACTGCAGACCAATACCTATCATGCACTTTGATGTAAAAATTCCTAAAATATAAAGGCAAGTCAAATTCTACAATGTATAAAACAATTATAGCAAATGAAACTTATTACAAGTATTTAAGTCTTGTTCAACAGTCAAAAATCCATCAGTGCCGGCATTACAGCTCAACAGTATAGCACCTGACTGGCAAGCGCAAGGTCCTGAGTTTGATTCCCGGTACCAAAAAAAAAGAAAAATCAATCAGTATAATCCATAGTATCATAGACTAAAGAAGAAGTATCAACTTACACAGAGAAAAGCACTTAACAAAATCCAGCAGGTAATAATAAAAACTAGGAATAGAGTTGGGTACAGTCGTGTGCACCTGTAACACCAGGGAGGGTGAGGGAACAATTTAGCTCGAGGCCGGGAGTTTAGGGCAAGCTTGAGCAACACATGAAGACCCTGCTTCTTAAGTCAAAGAATAGAAAGACAATTCCTCAGCCTGGTAAAGCAGCTGAAAAAAACAGAAGCAGAAGAATCACATGTATGAATTCACCCTAGGTAGCTTAGTGGGATCCCATAAAATTTCTTTCAAGGATCAAGATATGCAGAAGAAAAGGAAAGGGGGATAGAAAAAAAGGAATTAAGATGTATTATGTACATGTACCAACTCTCCACAGGAATGTAAATATTATGTACTACAAACATAGACTGTACAAATAAAGAAAAGGATGGGAGAAGGCTAGAATGTAGCTCAGTGGTAGAGCACTTACCTAACATATGTGAGGCCCTGGGTTTAATTCCCAGTAGCAAAAAAATAAAAAAAGAAAGAAAAAGTCAACAGCAAAAGCCTTAAACCTAATGAGTGAATTCATCCAGGGTTTCAAGAATCAGGATCAATATACAGAATTCAACCATATTTCTACATACTGTAAACAAACACATGAAAATAAAAATTAAAAGTATAATTGCACCAAAGAAAGTTAAATATTTAGATAGGTAAGAAACCATACAGACTCTGCATCCTAAAAATTACAGCTACATAAAGAAATCAAGGACCTAAACAATTGGAGAAACACATCCTATTTATGGATTAGAAGATACAATATAGTAAAAATTTTAATTCTTCTTAAAATCCATCTACAGTTTGATGTAATATTCAGCAGTTTTTTGTAGACAATGGCAAGCTAAGCTAAAATTATGGAAAGAACTAACACTAGAAGAGCTAAAAAATTTTTGAAAAAGAACTTGAAGTAGAAGACACTCTTCTCAGCATAAAGGCTCATTATACTTTATCTATACAATAATCAAGACAACTGGAAGAACAGATACACAGATCAATGCAAAGAAAGGAACCCAGAAAAAGACCCATACAAATATGTCCTCACTGATTTCTGACAGAAGTGCATGAAAAATTTCAACATATGACACTAGAGCAAATGCACTTCAATAGGCAAAAAGATAAAACAGAAACCAAAATCCAACTTAGATAGCACACAATATATAAAAGTCAACCAAATATGGGTCATGGATTTAAAAGGAAAAAAATTACACACTGATCTACTGAAAAATGTACTCTCTGAAGGGAATGAAGAAACAAGTAACTATAAACTATATATCCAACAAAAGATTTATATCTGGAACACATATACAAAGACTTCTAAAAACTCAGTAATAAAAACCCAAATATTCCAATAAGAAATGGACAACTAGAATGAACAGCAACCTCACTGAAGAAAACACAGATGGAAATAAGTACATAAAATAAAATTCAACATCATTAGCCATTAGAAAAATGCAAATTAAAATGAACATGAGGTATCACTACAGAGCTACAAGAATTTCTAAAATAAAATTAATTATAACAAATATGTTAAATGCAGAGAATACAAGTCTCTCTTGCACGGCTGGTGGGAATGTAAAATTGTACTACACTCAGGAAAGTGGTTCAGAAGTTTCTTGCAAAGCTAAACATGTACTTGTGACACAACATCCCAAAGAAATAATAATGTTACATTCACACAAAAACCTGTATATGAATGTTCATAGAAGCTTCATTTGTAACTGTCAAAAACTGGATGGCAGCCAGGGTAGTGTATGCTTTAATACCAGCTACTTGGAAGACTGAACAGGAAGATTGCCAGTTGAGGGCTGGGCTGGCAAACTTTTCAAGTGCCTGTCTTAAAATAAAATATAAGAACAAAGTGGGGAAGGAACTGAGGATATAGATGAGTAGTAGGGTATGGATCTAGCAGCTGCAGGGTCCCAAATTGAGTCCCCAGTAAAACACACACACACACACACACACACACACACACACACACAATTAGAAACAACCCACATATTCTTCAACAGCTAAATGGTTAAACAAACCATGCTACTTCTAACCATGGAACAAACTAATGAAACATTTAATAACTTGGATACACTTAAAGAGAATTATGGCAGGTGAAAAAGCCAATCTCAAAAAGTTACACACTGTATGATTCCATTTCTATAACTTTCATGAAATGACAAAATTACAGATAGAGAACAGTTTAGTGGTGGCTTGAGTAGGAAAGGACATAGGAAGAAAAGTAGCCATGTCCTTAAAAAAACAGTTTGATACTTAGAACCGTTTCATAACTTGTCTATGGTGATAATACACAAATCCACACATGGTCAAATCCACATGTGATAAAATTGCACAGAACTAAATACATATACAATAAGTATATGTAAAATTGTTGAAATCTGTAGGCGACTATGAATTTTGTCAATGTTAATTTCCTGGTTGTAATGTTATTCTGTAGTTAGTTAAAATGTTATCATTGGTGGAAACTGGGTAAAGGATACACGGTTCTGTGTGACCTCAAAATAAAAGTTATTTTCTTTAATGAATATCATATGGTTACTTAATTTTGTTTCTGTGAGTCCTGGATTAGAATACAATAAATGTCTGTAAGTCTTATATTGATGAAAATAAATATGAAGAGAAACAGGTCAAAAAAAAAAAAAAAAAGATAGCTCCTTAACCAAGAATTCTAATTAACAAATGTAAAATAATATGAGAACTATAAACTGACCATTAAACATTACTATAATAGTTGTTCCAGGTAAGTTTCTCAGATAAATGCTTATCATAGTGAGTAACAGCTTCAGAGCAAAGAGTATAATTTAAATAGTTCCAATGGCTTTTCCCCAAAGTATCTTGATTTGGATAAGCAAACTCAAAGGCTCACCTATTAAATTAAAGGCTTGGCCCCAGCCCACTATGCAAGTGGTGAAGCCTTTACAAGATAGGGCCAGGTGGAAGAAAGTTAAGTTATAGTGGGTGAGAACTTGAGCAGGGAGTGTTTTTTAAGAGGAACATAAAATGTCTTTTTTCTAAAGGTCTTTTCTCCTATAGATCAATAACATGATAACATCAAAACATCAGCAATTTTTGTTTGAAAGCTTTGTCTCTCTTATAATGGATTTCATATAAGATGTTGTCTTACCTGGCCAGTTCTTTAATTAAGTTTGCAATGCGTCTTTTGTCTTCAAGACATAAATCCTTCAATGATGCACTCTTCATTCCCTCCTTGCAGATATTCTAAAACAACAACATAAAAATCTTCTGGTTAGTTTTTCTAAAAAGTGTTAAATTATTTTGAAAAGCCTGTTAAAATAAACATGGAAAGTGAAATGTTTTAGATATCTTTTATCTGGTGGGATATGACTTGTTTCACTTAAACCTATTGTGAACTCAAAATAGGCTAAGGAACTGACTGTGAAGCAGAAAATATATGGAATTTACAGAGAAAAGCATACAGAAAAAGGATTTTAAAAAGGGAAAGAAAAGCATACAGACAAAAAAAAAAAACATAGAAGCCAAAACTGTTACCGATAAAATACTACAGAATATAAGGAATTAACTTTCCCTTGTGGAATGTTAAAGGAACAAGTCTCTAATGGAAAATATTGAGAACCTTTCTTAAACTTCAGCCTCTACCCAATTTAAAGGGTACAGGAGGGTTGACAAAAGATGCATCAGTTACTAAGCATCCTAAAGTTCATTCCAAATGGGACTAGATCAATGACTAATAATTATAACAGCTAACATTTATATCTACTGCTTATTACACATGCCAAGAGTAGTCTTTCTACTTTGTATTTATTATTGTTTTACTACCATAGCTATTAGGTAAGCGTTACTCCTATACTGATGATAATCTTGCCCATGTATGATATAGCAGCTTAACTGAGGAATCAAGACTCAAACACAGGCTCTACAGTTTATGCTCTTAAATACTACACTGTTCTTTCTTTTGTGTTACAAACATTCTCCTCAGTACTTTACAAGGTCTTTAAAGCCACAAAACTGAAGGAGTCACCAGGGAACCATAGGTAACATGTAAAAGGAAGGAACAATGATTCTTGGCATTTGTACAGGTACCAAAGTAAGTCACTCCAATTATTCTGGGTAGCCAAGTATAACCCACAACCCCTGAAATAAATTCTGGAAATAGTAAAAGCCAGACATATGAAACTGTCTAGGTAGAAATTAGAAAGGTAGGTTTATCTCTCAAGGGACACACGAGGTTTTTGGGGTTTTTTTGCAGAGGGTGTAAATCAGCTAGAAATCTGGGAAAATTTGTATTTGATTTAACTTTTTATTTTATTATATTTTAAATTTGCATTTAAAAAGTCAAGAGGAGAATCAGAAGCATATAATATTGCAGAAGAATAAATCTGAAGACTGCTAGTGATCAAAAAAGTGAAGACTGGAGAAAGAAGGCACTGGATTTAGTAATGAAAGAAATTGCTAATACTCAGAAGACATTTCAGTAGTAGTGCACTGGGTGAAAGATGAAACACAGGTGAGCAACCATTCCGTTTTAACATCAGAAACCTCAACACAAGCGTCTATCATCTAAAGATAGCAAAGCTATAGTATATTTATACCATGGAATTCTATAGGTACTGGTTGTTATGCTGCTGACTTTCATTTGTAGTTAAACTTATACATCTTTGCTCTGCTTTGTGATGTTGAAACTAAGAGTATGGAAACCTCTTTTCTCCTTTGCCACCTGGCTTTCTGAAAACCTCTGCTGACAGAACTAGATTTAAGATCAGAGGTTGTTAGAGGGGAAAACAACATACCCCTCCTTTTTACTGTCAGCATTATACCTGTCTGAGTTATGCACCCTGACAAGAACATCTGATTCCAATTTGCAGTTTTTTCTAGCCCTTCCAGAACTATAGCTACAAGCCAAATCTGGCCCACTGCCTCCTTTTGTAACTAAGATAATATAAACATACTCAAGCTCACTGATTTCCATATTTCCTATGGATATTTTCAGGCTACAAGGATAAAGCTGAGTAACTGAGATCAATCTTGCAATCTGCAAAGCTTATTTACTATCAGAGGCTTTTTTTTACAAAAAAAAATCTTGCCAATATCTGATATAAAATACAAAAAAAAATGATAAACATAAAATTCAAGACAGGAATTACAAAGAAGATATAAAGGAAGGCCACACTTTACGGACTCTTGATTTACAACAATGGCATCATCACAGTTCACTAGGGAAAAAGAAGGGTCTTCTCAAGGAATGGCACTGGGCCAATAGACTATCAGTATGGAAATATGAGCAGCGGTCCTGATTTAACACCACATGTACACATTAATTCCTGATGAATAGTAGGCTTAGCTGTGAAAAGTAAAGCAATATGGCTGCTAAAAAAGGGAACCTGCTACAAAGAGTGTAGTTAGCTAACTGTTCCCACTTTCTATAACTTTAGGAACTTCCACAGTGTTCATACCACTAGCAATCACTGGAAATAGTGAAGACAGTAAAACTGGGCCATTTCTGCTTCAAATGGCATCCTCCAAAGGTAATATTTGCTCTGAGGTTCCTGATGAGCATATAATAGATACTATATCACACTACTGGATCTTTCTGGTCCAGCTTCCTTTTTTTTCCTGTCTCACAAATGTCAGACCTGAAGATCTGGAGCCTCTGACTATTCCTGCTTGTAGACATGTCCAACCTTCTGGCTTGCCTGGGCTGCTGAGTGAAGAGGAACTGTCTTGGAACCTACATAAAACATACAATATAGCTAACATATATAAATAACAAAACTTCCTGTATTATTCTATATTTGTTATTATAACAGTTTCAAAAAAAGAACAAGTAGCCTGTGCACCTACAGACTGAACATGCCTGCAGGCTTTTCCTTCTTTAAATCTCTACTATTTCTAAATCATCTTGGAGTTTACTTCCCAGAAAACTAACATGGAACTGCTAAAGTCACCACTATGAAAACTAGTGAATCAAGGATCTAGATACTGTACATCAATTGCTACAAAGATCATCCAGAGAAAAAAAAGTAAGACATTATATCCTTCCATTAAACACAAAACAAAAGAAGCACTACCATTTCACCTTGAAAAAAAAATATACATATACCCTTCATATTTAGGACAGCTTTTTCCTAGCCAAATGAGTAACCGGGACTTATTTCCAAACCTAACAAAATATATGAGACAAAATATATGCGACATTTTTTCCATTGGCTAGTAGGAAGTACAGGATGATCACTGAAAGTGGGGGACCAAATAATGTGAGCCCTACGATTTTCCTAGCTAATTATCTGTGGCAACAAGGTAGATAAATCCAGACAGAACTCAGGAATCTTTCTGAGTACAGGCAGGAAAGCCAAAGTTTCTGTAATTTGCAGTGCAATGTAAAAGAAAGGATAAAGCCATATAGAAAAAAGCTCCAGAGATATATAGAGTTCATTTAAGTCAACAGGTAAGTATTAAACCGCATATGTGTACGAGGGAACTACACAAACCCAAGGAAAAAAGTCCAAAGTGAACAATGAGAATAATTTTAGTACCTAAGACACTATAAAGAAGAACCCAGGTTCCCACTAGCCACAGTGGAAAGTCTTGTAATTGAAGGGGCCATCACAAAGAATATTCACAAGCAGGACTGCCTATGATGTGCAGACTTAGCTGTTTCTAAAACTAATCTGGCATCACCTTTAAAAGTTTAAAATCAAGACTAGGAAGAAGCAAACTAATTCCAAATGACACTGTTCCAAAACAAATCTCAGGATTATTTGTAGAAATAAAAGAATATCAAGAATACAAAAAGGTAAAATTCACATTGTTTGTTGGTACCCAAATAAACAAGGAAACAACAACGAAAAACTAAGCAGGCAAAAAGCAGGAAAGAATAATCCATAATTATTCAACAAAAACACGTACATAAATGACTTGGATGATCAAATTCAGTAGACAAAAACAATAAAAGTTATTATAACTATATTCTATATGTTTGAGAAGCTAGAAGAAAGATTGAGCATGTTAGAATTACAGAAGATAAAAATAAAAGACCCAAATTGAACTCATAAAGTCTACATTGTTTCACATGAAAAATATACTGGATGGAATCAGTGGCAGGTTAGATACTACAGAAGGATATCATTAATGAATTTGAGATACAGTAATAGCAAAACAAAGATAAAGAACAAAAAAATAAAAATACAGACAAAAGGATTTCAGAGCTACTGGATGACTTCAATCAACCTAAGATTTGTGTTACAGAGGTCATGAAAAAGAAGAGATAGAAACATGGAAATGTCCAAAGAAATAACAGTAAAAAAGTTCCTAATATGATGAAAACTATAAACAGAAAGACTCAAAAAGCTTAACTACAGCCAAAAGAGATACTTATATAGAAAATTACCTGAAGGCATACTATAGTCAAAATGAGTGATAACAAGAAAATCTTAAAACCAGTCAGAATTTAAACACACACACACACACACACACACACACACACACACACAGCACAGGAGTAAAAGTAAGGATGACAGTAGACCTCTCAAAAACAATGCAAGACAGGAAGCTGAGAAACATCATTTAAGCATTCAAAGATATACAATTATCAACTCAGAAATCCAGAAGTAGAAAAAAATACCTTTCAAAAATGAAAAGAATATACATTTTACGCATACAAAAGCTGAAAAAAAAATTCCCTATGTACCAGCACTATAATAATACTAAAGAAATTTCTTTGGACAGAAGAAAAATGTCAGATGCAAGTCCAGACATACACAAAAAGATCCAACTAGATACTTGTCTGAAAAATGATATACAGCTGACCAAGAAGTGCACAGAAAGATGTTCCTCGGGGCTGGGAATTTAGCTTGGCGGCACAACTCCTGCCTGGCAAGCACAAGGTCGTGAGTTCGATTCCTGGTACCGGAAGAAAAACGAAAAACAAAAACAAAAACAAAAACAGAAAGATGTTCCTCATCTTTAGTCATTAGGAAAGTACAAATCAAAATCATAGTGAACTATCACTTCACACCCACAAGGATGCCTATAATAAAAAAAGGGAACACAAACACTGGTGAGAATGTGGAGAACTGGAAACTGTATACATTGGTGACAGGAAAGTAGCCACTGTGAAAAATAGTTTGGCATTTTTGAAAAAGTTAAACATAAACACCACATGACTGATTTCTAGCTATATCTGAAGATAACTAAAAACATTCTTACACACAAACTAGTATATGAATGTTTATGGCAGCATTATTCTGAATGTATGCATTAGCTGATGAATGGATAAACAAAATGTGTATTTAGCCATAAAAAGAGTAATGATACATGATAAAACACAGATGAAGCTTGGTATCATAATCACACCTAAATTTGTAGACAACTAAACATAATCATTCGTAACAAACTAGATCTTAGAAATGTCTTCCAAGAATACAAATTAAGGATTGTGAAACTTTCTGTGAAGTATCTGACGGTAAATTTTCTGGCTTGCTGGCATACAGTCTCTGTCACTGTTAACACTAAAACAGCCACAGACCATACCTAAAAGAATGGGCATAACTGGGATTCAAACAAATTTCATGTATTTACAAAACAACCAACAGAAGGACTGGCTCACAGGTCATAGATAGTAAATTCTGTCTTCAGCTTTAGTTGAGGAGAGAAAATATAATAAAAATTAAAATAAGTAGGTCAGAAGTCCTTTGGGCAGAAGAAAAATGTCAAATGGAAGAAGTCTAGATATACACAAAAGATCCAACTAGATACTTGTCTGAAAGATGATATACAAATGACCAAAAATGCCCAGGTACCATTATAAAGACAAGGGAGAAATCAATGACTGGACTATAAAAAGTAAGAAAATATTATTTTCCAAGTCAAGGTAATGCTAATAATAATGATACAGGTCAATTTTTAATAGAACATTATTCTTATATAAAAGGGTGTATCCACCAATAAATTCACAAGAACAAAAATCATAAAGGATGTATAATTTTACGAAAATTCTTATTAATCTGATTTACTACTACCACATAGATCAGAATGCAGATCTTTCAAGACATACTATATTAAAATAATATATTTTCTTAAGACTTAGAACATGTCTATATATTTAGAGCAAAACCTCTGAGTATTCTAGACATTTTGTATTCATTTTCGGTATCATTAAAGAATCTCAGAAGTTTCTCTACCTATTATGCATACTTGTAGATCACCTAATGTTCCTTTAATTAAAAGCTCTTTTACCCTTATTGGTCAGCACTTATAAGAACTAGTAAAAATTTTTTAAAATTAATTACTGACCTGTTCATCTACTGAATCTCCTGCACCTTTTAAAGATTCCACAGAAACTGAAGCATCAGTCATCCTGGAAGTCTTAACTTTAACATCAGCTTTTGGATTTAGCAACTTGTGTCTTGATCTTGTATTTCCTTCTGTAGAAATTCCTATGGGTTTTCATTAAACAAGATTTCAAAAAAATTGTATCTTCTTATTCTCTTAAACAATTCCCCATCAACTTTTGTTGATATCCTCTACTTTATGGAATCTCATGGGAAGAATTTTCTTTATAAACTTCATTTTAAAACTCTCAATATATAATACATCATGAAAAGATTATGCTTTCAAGAAATACTATAAAAATTCAATTGAAATATTTTTAAAGGTGCTGTGAACATTCATAAGTTACAATAAAACCAAGCAATTATAACATGTTTCATCAATATCATAAGGGGAATCAATGATATCACCTAGGTAGGGTGCTTTCAATGATTCCATTTTACTATTCATCTAGTAACAACGATTAAACTTTAATGAATTTCTTACATATACCTGTATCAAGTTTTCACACATTCTTTTGAAGTGTTAAATTTAGACTATTATTCCTTAAAAACATGTTTAAAAGAATCTCTGACCCTTAATACATGAAATATCCTACAAGTTCATTAAAAGTTGACTCAATCTAGCTAGTTCCTAACATGAGCCAGTATTTCAAATCTTGAAAGCCTGGTAAAATATTTTTAAACATCTGACTTTTTAAATTTGTTTTGAAAAAATAATTTTAGGTTCTGATGGGCTGCTATGTATCCAGTTATACCTACAAAATTCTCCTCAAGTTTTGTTTTCTAATAGGTAAGAAGCAAAGGAAGCTTCCCAAATTTTAACACAGAAATCCTACCTGGAACATACACTATTGATTGTTCTTCATCAGAAACTATGAAAAGGAACATGAAGGAAAATAATATAAAAGAATGTAACATTTTCCAAATGCTGCGCCTATTAAATACATGTTAGAATTCTTCATCTTGTGACCTGGAAATAGATAACTATTAAAAATAAAACTAGAAAGACAGGCAATTGAATTAAATGTGGCAAAATCAATATTCTTTAAATAATTTATAAAAGTTTTGGAAAGCCTTGTTTCATGAGAACTTTCATTCACTATCCAAACAGGGTATCTTACTATATACATTCTCTTTTCCAGTTCCTTTCCTTTTGTAAACAAGTAGCTAAGTTTTCCAGTTTACCCATTATTAAGAAACTAGCAAATTACCTTCTCCTAACACCTCCATATGTGCAATTTTTAAGATGAGCTTCAGCTATGAAGATCAAATCACTCAGGGCCAAGTCAATCATGCAAACACAAAGGCAGTATTTATTCTTCTACACTGCATTCATGAAATGTCTCAAAAAGTTCTACTATCAAAAAAGTGGAAGAAACTAAGAAAAAAAGAACCATTTTGAATTTCAAAAGGGAAAATTTAGAAAGGTTAAGATTATAACATTGCTACAGAAAGAGGGCCAAAATAATAAAAAGCTTTCTCTCTAGAATCAAAATAATACTCAGAACTATATCTAAATCCACATATGCCCAGATTTTCTGTTTTACTCCAGACAGGCAGCAGCTAGACAATTTTCTTTCCAAATGATCTAGAAAATTTCCAGTGTTTTCTGTTCTTTTACAAAATGTATTCAAAGATTTCTATGCAAAGCAATTATTAACTATGGCTTTCTGGAAAAGGTTAGAATAGGTTTAATAACATGGTCAAAAAGTTAACATACTTTAGTACAGTATCAACTCTAATAATGGAGTCTTCCCAGGCAATACTGACCAATAATGCCTAGAATGCCATAAGAATAATTATTAGGAATAATCAAATGCTTACTGTCCTAGCTGCTAGTTAGTTTCTCTATGCAGCAGCTGCAGCATCACAGCTTTAATATTTAAGAGGATATTATGTGTCCCTAAATTTTCAGTTTCCTCAGACATCAGAGATGGAGTTTAGAAAAGGAGACACACAAGGCAAGTAAACAAAATTGGAACCACTATGCCAAAGAAATTGACAGCAACTAATATGGGAGCAGAAAAGATTTAAATTCACTGGATACCAATTTAAAAATAGCCTTATAAAATAAAATTGTTCAAGTTCATCCATGACAAAAACAGATTCATTTTTTTTTACATCCCTTAGGATATACACAGGACCTTGTACACACAATAAGCACCCAATAAATATTTATTTGCTATTTGAAATATACTGAGGAAAAGGTATTCAGGGAGAAAAATCCAAGACAATGGGGCAAGATATGTTCCATATGGTAGTGCTTTTTAACTAGAAGATAGAGTAGAGAAGAATTTTCAGACTATTTTCCAAAGATGGCCTATGGAAGGACTAACATAACTTTTGAGTCCTAGAAAACAAACTACACTTCCCTAAGACCATTCACAAAGGAGTCTGCTCACAAATGGAAGAGATCAGCCATTGGAGAACCTACTCAGCTACACCCTCATTTGGAAATGCAGTCAAGTATTTCCTCTTTTCTCCTCAAACCTGTTACAAGTTCTCCTACCTTGCTCTCAGCTAGTAAACTTTTCCCATTTCTTTAAGGAAAACAAACTGTAAAGATCGTCCCCAGGCTTTTGCCAGCATACCCAACACTATTCATAGACTCTGCTTTTCCTCTTTTTGTGACACATAAAGTAACTATTCAAGCATCTAAAGCAAATGCAATCCTTACATTAAAAATTACTTTCTTACCCATAGATATTGTTCCTGATATTTTCTCCTTTTTTCCTGAATCATTTTTCCTATTTAATTTGATCCATCAGCATCTAAATATGTAATACCTTATTTTTCCAGGAAAAAAAACCTCTCGATTGTACACTCCCCTCCACCTATGGTGCCACTTTTGTTTTCATTCACTGGCTCCAGTTCTCCTCCCAATCAACTGTAAATTTTCTACAATCAAGCTTTTGAGCCTGGCATCATGGCACAACCTACAATCTCAGCACTTGGGAGGCTGAGACAGGAAAATGGCTATGAGTTCAAGGCTACATAGTGAATTCAAGGCCAGTAAAGCAAAACAAAACAAGACTTTTGAGCCTATCAATCCAGGATGACTTTTAACATACTTATAATATCCTGTACTGTTAAATCCATCAATCCTCAGGCTTCTCTGATCTATCAGAAGTTGATCTATCTTCTAGTTGATCTATCAAAAGCACTTGACATAGACGACCACTCTCCTTAAAACATCTTTTGTGTCTACTTTCAATGACACCATATACTGTATTCAGAATTTTCTCCTACTTTTCCAATAATTTATTCTGTGTCTCCTGACTCTTCCTGCCCTATAAATCCTGGGCTTAAATCTTAAACTGTGATACTGCATCTACACATTCTCTTGATGATCTTCTTCAGTCCTCATGTCCTTAAATACTATCAATAAACTGACTTCTGCCAAAGTAATTTTTAGCTTGTGCCTACCCCCTAAACCTGACATTGCCACTTAGATATACAAAATATCTCAAATTTGCCAGGTAAGGTAGTACATGCCTGCAATCCCAGCACCCTGGGAAGCTAAAACAAGAGAATCACAAATTCAAGCCTAGTCTGAGCAACTTATTGAGACTGTGTCTCAAAATGAAACACAAAAAAAGACTGGGGATGTGGCTCAATATGAAGGTCCACAGATGCAGTCTCAAGTAGCACACACAAAAAAAAATCTCAAATTCAACACTGAATTTGAGTCCAAAATCAGTCCAAAAATGAAGTGCTAATCTCAGTAAATGGCAGTTCCATCCTTCCAGCTGACCAGGCCAAAATCATGGAGTTATTCTTGACTTCTGCTTCTTTCATATCTTACATTCTCAAAATTCTGCTGGCAAGGCTTTCAAAATACATGTATACATAATTACTGCCCAACCACTTTTCACCATCACATATCACCTTGATCCAAATCACCTTTTTCTCTAGTCAAGATTACGGTAATTACCTCATAACTGCTCTCTCATTTCTAGGCATAACCCCTCAACAGCCCATTTTCACACAGTGATTAGAATGAACACTTTAAAATTTATATTAAACCTCATTCACATTAAAAGCACAAGAGTACTTACAAGGACTCACAGGGCTCAAAATCTGACCTCTGCATCTTGTTAGCTCTCTGACCTCGTTTCTTATTACTCTTCTCCTCACTCATTCCTAGTGTTATAGTTTGTGTCTGAATGTTCCCCTAAAGCCTGATGTGGTCATGGGGCAGGGGGTTGGGGGGTTGGAGGTAGTGCAATCTAGAGTTTGTGACTGATTCATAGTGCAATGCTGGGATTAAAGGTGCTGGAATTGAGGCTGGGTGATTGCTAGATCACTCTATTGACTGGGTTGACAACACCCTAATCCCAACAGTCTGTATAAGATAAAAGGAATAGAAAGAAGCTTGTTTCACCCTTTTTGCTCTTATTTTTGCTGTCTTCCACTGCCATGAACTGCTGCTCCTGTGCCATTCCACCCCACTTTGGAGCCAGCTGTGTATGGACCAAAACCTCTACAAACCATGAGCTAAATAAACCTTTCTGGCCGGGGATATAGCTCAGCGGCACAAATGCCTGCCTGGCAAGCGCAAGGTCCTGAGTTCAATTCCTGGTACCAAAAAAAAAAAGAGAATTTTAGAATAAACCTTTCCCTCTTTAATTTTGGTGTCAGGTATTTTATCCCAGCAATGAGAAAAGTAACTAAGATACCTGGTTTCCTTATATTTGTTAACCAATTATGAAAGGCTCTACCTCATAACTTTTATATTTATGATTTCTTTTATTCAGTTGGCTCTTTCTCAGTACCTTTATGGCTCTCCCCCTCATCACCTTTAGGGCTTTGGTCACCTTCTGACTAAGATCTTAACTTCCTTAATCATGTAAGTACTTAAAATCATAAAATTATAAAACTCTCTTCCTGCAGTTCTTCTAATTATCCCTACCACATGCCCCTTTCCTGCTTCATTTTTCTCTATAGCCCATATAACTATATATTTTATCTATTCTTGGTCTGATCTCACAGGATGTAAGTACCAAAAGGTGATGATTTTTATCTTTGTTCAAGTTTGTGTTCCCAAATATAAAAGAATATTGGTTCATAAGTAAGCCATCTATGAAAGAATGAAACGTATTAATTTATGAAGCATGGCCCAATAACTTGCAGTGTTCTTTCTTTATCTCACTCAAAATATATAGGCAAACTTTATTACTGTTAGCCACATACATGTAAAATTTCTTTTCAAATAGAAAAAACTCAAAAGTGACTTCAATTTTTTTTAAAAATAAGGATAAAAATATTTGAAAGTGCTTGCATTCAATGTTTTCTTTCTAATAATGTCATCTTCCATCTCTTTAATTTACTGTACAGAATTCCCCCAAAATGTACATTTTATGAGAAAGTAAAAGAGATGTAATATATGCCAAAGGTATATTGGCTATATTACTGTGTTCCTTGTGCCACCTTATTTCTACTTTGGTTTCACACACCTCAATAAAACAAATATACGAAGTTATAAAGTATCTTTAATACTGGTATCAATCTATCTAAAGTCCCAAAAGTGAAGTAGTAATTAGAAACCCAGGACAGAAATGGAGAATATAATATGCATCTCTATTCCAGATGTCCAGGATCTGAAGTAAGTTTAATACTGACCACTTTAACACCCCTGTGTATGTAATTATTTTTGACCACAAAGACTTTCTGAGCTAGGATATTCTTTTTACATTAACATAAAGTCTTTGTCTATCTTTATTTGGAAATTCAATGGCAGAGATTATAGCAATGTTTTGACTGGGTCCCTTACAGTTCATATTTGTTAATATCAAGTTACTAATACTGTTAATGATAATCTACTTCAGTGCATTTAAGCAATCAAATTTACTACTTCTAATATTACTAGCAACTATAGTGAAGCAGCAATTTACAACTGATGAAGCATATTTTACTGGAAGATTTAACCCATGAAATGATAATATGCCATATAATATGCCTTTACATGTTAGGGACTAAGACAAACCTATCCCAAAATAGCACTGCTGAACCATAATATGCTGGATATACATAATTAACAAGAACAACAGTAAAAAAAGGTGACAATTAGTCACAGATGATCTGTCTTCTCATGATGGAAACTTCCATGATTGCAAAATCCTTCAATCACATTTCTCTTAATTGCCTAGATGAGGTATTGAAAACCTTTTTTTCATTTGTGTAAAAAGAATACCAGCTCATAGGAACATACTGGCTTTTTCCCACTGAAAATTCCAGTATAAGGACCCTAGGGATGATCTGAGAAATCATCAGCATAACAGAAAAAAAATCAAGATCCAAAGCACAGGATTAAACCAAATGCTTAACAACTATCATTCATGCTTTTCAGCAATTACTCAGTAACAAATTTACACTTAACACTGCTTTGATGCCTTATGAACATAAAGAAAAAACTGAAGGCTGGATATTAACAGATTATATGGAATAGGCTGTGGAAGCAGGTGATACTAGTAACCAATTTCTTTCCTGCATCTGAATTTCTATAAAATGTAATCACCATATTTTCTAATACAATTTCAATTTCTTACTACCAATAAGTAGATGAGTATTTGATATAAAAATTTCAGAGTAAGAGAGACTATAGATGATTTCTATGTGGAGTACAATGATATGGCTACATGAATAAGCAAAGGCAGGGCTGCTAAGACCAAGAGACAGGTTCAGTCTACATGCTTATTAATTAACTTATCTGGTCTCACTGCAACAAAGCGTCACACACCCCTCAACCATGTATTCCATATTTGAACACTATTAGTTGTTACAAGTTGATATATTTTAAGAATCTCCTATACTGGCAGTATTTCATGAGTAAACTCATCTCAAGTTTCTGATTTCCTAATTCAGCCTCAATGTACATATTCTTTTTCCATCCATGATAGGTAAATACCATTCGTTACTGATAGGTAAAGAAAAAAATATTTAATTTACACAGTGCACTAGTTTGCTTTCATCCGCAGTCTATATTCACAATTTCATTTGCTTCTCACCAACCTACCAAAGGCAAGTGGTAATTATGTTTAGTAAGTGCATAACCCTAAACATGTACCGGCACAGTTTGCAAAAATATTCTCTGCACACATGACACTCTAATCCTTGTTAACTCAATAAAAGAAACTGGTAATACACTTCTGTAAATTTCACTGGAAGCTAAGTAGAATGTCCAAGGACTGATTTTGCCAAACATAATAGCAATGCTATCACCAAGACTAGCAAACAGACAAAGATACTAGCCTCCGAGGGCATTCAATAATACTCCCTCTTCCAAATGATGCCCTTATAACAAAGAATTAAATTACAATCATGAAAGCTCAGGCAACAACAGCATACCTAATCCAGGGACAGAACATGGGTTAAAACAAACATCTGACATCTCATTACAGATATTGTATTCAGACTACTATCAGACAGAAGGAAAGCTCCAGAACTTCTCCATCCCAAAATGTCAACCCCCGCAGGTAGTGATCCACAATCTACATGATAAGTCAACGATTTGCAGGTACAAAGATTCACACCCCATTCTATAATGAGCACCACTAGCACATGTCTGTGAAACCAAATGCACATTTCTCTTAAAGCATCAGTACGAGGCCTTCATTGCTCATAAGCCTTCGAAGTCCAACCAGGTCTTGACTTGCTCCTAACATAGCCAACTATGGACAAGTCTAAATCAACACAAAAAAGGCTTCCCGCCTAGCTAGCACACAGCCTTGTCCAGCTAACACCCAGCCTCCCTCAGCCAGAAGCTCACCCCACACTTGGTCCGCCTGAGGACTGGGAGGGTCAGCAAAGTGATGCTACCAGCCAACGCTTGGCCCGATTGTAGGCCATCCTTCTCCAGTTCAGCGCCAAGAAGGGGTGGGAACTATCAGCAGCGTTCCCACGCCTGGCATTCCGGACTGAGATACTTAACACCCAAGCAAGAGGAAAGCCCAGCCCTAGACTTGAGGCCGGACAGCAGGATCCTGCTCCCGGGGTCAACACCGCGCTTCGGTCCACCCGGAGTCCCACGCGACGGCCTCCCCTCGCAGCACTGGGGAGGGCACCGGCGCCCCCTGCCAGCCGGGCAAAGGATACAGTCCCGGCTCCAGAACGCCGCGCCGTCGGGGCGGGAGGGGCCCGCCACGTCCGCCATCTTGAAACAACCGCCACTGGGAGCGTCGCGCCGGGGCCGCCACGCCCCTGCCTCCACGCTCAGTGCCCATTGGCCGTCCCGCGCAGAGGCCCGCCCCCGCTTGCGAGGCCGGCCAGGGCGGGGCGGGACGGTCTGGGCGAAGGGCAGGCGGGGTCGCGGAGGTGCAGTGTGGTACCCCGCCCGGGGCCGCGGGAAGGAGCGTCGGGTGGAGCTGCTGCTGCGGGACCAGCCCGGTTCCCCCATCCTGCCCCGCCGCGCTCTCAGGCGTCGCGAACTACAGCTCCCGGCATGCCGCGAGCTCGAAGGCGAAGGCGCTGAGGCGGGGTCCCGGTCTCCTCTAGTCCGCCGGGCTCTACGCCCCGGTGCCCGCCGCGCGCCGAGCAGGGACACGAGCCATGGAGGAGTCACCACCCCCGCTGCTGGGCTGCAACAAGCCGCACCTGGAGAAGCTGACCCTTGGCATCACCCGCATCCTAGGTGAGTGGGGACGAAGGGGGATTGTGCCCAGACCAAGGGGTGGGGAGCAGAAGAGAGGTTGATGGCGGCGTGGACCGCACGAACTGGACCCTGAATATGGGTGGGCATGATGCGTGACTAGGCCGGGGAAGGGTTTGCTGGCAAAGCTGGGAAGCCCGAAGTTTCCCTCCTCCCATCCCCACTTGAGGATCCACCCAGGGCTGGGAGGCACGGTCAGAGACCTGCAAAGGGGACACAGTGAGCACCTGGCAATTGGGAGATCCGGTCTTGAAACTTCCCTGGGCAACGACTGCCAAGCGCCACCGGGTACAGCACCTGATCTGCTCAGAAACAGTCAAGCTTGCTAAAGAGATTAGTTGGTTTTAACAAATGTTTATGTTAGACTCTGGGCCTATAAAATACAAAAGACAGAACCTTGGGTCTCCAGCAGCATGAAAAGAGATCAGTAATCCATCATTGCTCACAGATATTACAGAGGAGGTCACTGGCGTTTCTGAGAAATTAAAGAACATGTCCCAGAGAAGATAAAACTAGATTTAAAAAAAAAAAAGTTAGATAGAAAACCAAGTCTACACGGGCTGAAAAGCACCCTTCAATGTCTGCCCATCACAATTATAATAAAATCTGTTTGTTTAATATTTGAAAATTAACGGATGTAATATAACCTGCAAATAGACTAAAAGACAAAAGCCACCTAATTCTCAATAGATGCAGAAAAAGCATTGACAAAGTCCAACATCTTGTTGCGAATGATTAAAAATAACTTAAATAGAATGTTCTCATCCTATAGAGGGAATCTGTGAAGAGCCAACAGATAATATCATGATGACACCACTCAGAACAGCAACAAAAGGCCTCTCCCTCTTGAGGGCCCGCACTCTATTTCTATGAGTGTGTACTTTAAAAGTACACATTGCCTCATAAATCTCTTTATGCCTTTTACTGATGCGTACTGAGAATTCTTTTTCACTGATGGAAGTCAGCAAACCTGCAACTTGCACAGTGGATGAGGTTAGTCAAGGTTACACTCCACTTTTGGGACCTGCTTGGACCCTATCCAGTGACATTTCCTTTGGCCATCAGCCACAGGAGATAAGCAAGGAATCAAGACTACAATTTTGACTTCTCTAGCTCTTAGTCAAGGTGATGCTCATCTGTGCTATTATTAACACAAAATGTTGCGTATATATTCCTGATAACTCTGCAAATGTGTCTTACAAGACCTTCATCCAAAAGTTATTGCAGTGTCAGATTCTGCCTTAAGTTTCAATGGCATGCTGGTAACAACCCTATCATCTTCCTTCGTCTCTTTTAGGTCAGTCAGAATGAGATTTTTTTCCTGGCTAGTATGGTCAGTGCCCCCTATCGGTATGAAGTACCAGTACTTCAGCCCTTCTATAGCCCATAAGAGTAAGGTATCAAAGTCAGGAGGGAAAATGAGGTAGGATAAATAAAAAAGGAGACAAGGAACTTGTAATATTAAAATTTACTTTTAAATAGAAACTGCAGCTTTGGGACAAATATTATTCAAGTTTTTTCCCTTCCGGGAAACATTCCTAAGAACCTTAAAGACAGCCTATAAACTAGGCTCTGTGCCTGTGACTTTCACCTGTAAATTGCAGTCCCTCTTACCAACCTCCATCCTCATCTGTAAATGTGCTTCCTCATATCAACCATCCTCATCCTAAGAGGATAGTATATCTCAGCTTCATATATAAATAGACTGCATTTTAACCCACCAAATGGGCAAAACCTGACAGACACTAGAATACACCTCCTAAATAACTTATTTTAGGGATATCCACAAGTCCCCATAAATATACCCAGCTTGAGGCCATAGGGTCCTCTCTCCCTCTTGAGGGCAGCACAATATTTCTTTGAGTGTGTACTTTTAAAATTCTGCAAACAAATGTCTATGCCTTTCTAAAAAAATAGCAACAAAATGTGTCTTAGGTTTCCAACACCACACTGGGCTTAATGATTTAGGAGGAGGAATACAGGACTTGAGAGATGGTCCTATGGCTGTGCAGCAATAAGGATAAAAAGCAAAATTAGTAGAGGTAAAGGTGCATGTGGAAAAGTCAAGGAAACCAGGTGCAAGCTTTCAAGAGTTCTCATGATGAAACTACGTGGGACAGACTTAAATCATCCAGCAACATGTTTTGACAACATGTATGGAATGTTGTTTACCTAGGAAGCTTACCTGAGTGAAGGAGTCAAGACCTTTTATTAGAAATCAGTCACATAGAGAACCTTTACTTAGAATGTACTAAATTTCAGAGTCCCTAAAGAAAAATAGTTATTCAGCAAAAACCAGATAATTTGCACTAACAAGGCACAATGAGCCATTCTTATCAGAGAATGATGGGGTTCTTCCAGAGAGCCAGCTTTCTAGATGCCGACCAAGGGCCGACCTTACAAGTTGTTGAAGGATTGCAGTCTCAGGCTTACTATGTTTGATTTTTCTGCATAAGAATTCACTGTTTCGGTGATACATGCATTCTCATCTTAAAGCAGCAAAATTCATAACAGTGCTAAATCTTGGAAGCAGCCTATCCATCAACAGATGAATGGATAAAGAAAATGTATATATACACTGCCATAAAAAGAATGTCATTAAAGTGTATGTACCTTGTGACCATAATTTAAGTGAAATAAATCAGACATACACAAGCTTAAATATTGCACTATTTCTCTTATATGAGAAACCTAAAATATAAAATATAAATAAAGAGCACAATAAAGAGCAAAATAAGAGCAAAATAAAGAGCAAAATAAAAAAGTAGATAATATGTGCCAGGTGTGGTGGCACATCCCAGCTCTCAGGAGGCAGAGGCAGGAGAATCATTGTGAGTTCAAGGCCAACCTGAACTACATAGTGAGACCCTGTCTCAAAAAACAAAAACAACAACAACAACAACAACAAAATATATATATACACACACAGAGGGAAAGTAGTAGATCGATCTTTCTCAAATGGGATGAAGTGTGAGGGGCAGGGAGTAAAAACAGAATTGAGATGTGTTCTGTACAATTACCAACTCCCCACAAGGAATATAATCATTATATACTGCAAACATACTAATAAGAAAAAAAATAATAATAATAATTGAATGGCTGCTAGCCACTGCCCCCCTAAAGAGAATTCATTGTTATCGCTTCTATTCAACACTATATCAGAGGTTCTACCCAGGGCAGTTATAAAAGTAAAATAAAGACATATGAATTGGAAAACGTAAAAGAAAGATAATCTCTACTTACAAATGATATGCTTTTGTATGTTAAAGGAATTGAAAGGAGGGAAAAAATGTAAACATTAACAATGATAAGAAAACAAGTCCAGATAAAACAGTATCTAAAGGAATAAAATAGAAATAACTAAGTATGATTGTTTTGTTTTTTGAGACAGGGTCTCACTATATGGTTCAGGCTGGCCTTGAACTCATTATGTAGCCAAGGCTACCTCAAACTCGAGGTGATCCTCCTGCCTCAACCTCCCAAGGACAGGGATTACAGGCATGTGCCACCACATCAAGCTGTTAAAATACAGATCAAAATAAATGAGAAGCCATCCTATGCTTATTTATATGAAGAGTTAACATCATTAAAATCCGAGACTGTTGCTCAAACTGACCTACAAATCTAGGAATTACAAATAGTACTAGAATCTCAACTGTCTCTTTTGCATAAATAATTCTAAAATTAACATGAAAGTGTGAGAGTGCTTAAATAGCCAAAACAATCATGAAAAAAGAGGACAGTTCCTCTCACTCATACCTTCCCTCTTTAAAATTTACTGCATTTGGATGGTTGGAAAAGTTCAGGAGTTGAATAGTGGAAAAGGTTACACAACACTGAATTCTTGATGCCACTGAACTGTACACTTGAAAATGGTCAAAATGGTAAGTTTTATGTTGTGTATTTGCCACAGTAAAAATAATTTACCTGAGAGCTACAGTAGTCTTTACAGTGTCAGTGGCATAACAGCAGAAACGTAGATCAGTGGAATAGACTTGAAATGCCAAAAATTTTCACTTAAAAATTCACTAATTTTTAATAAGAATATCCAGACTACTTAATGCCAAAAAATAATTTTTCAACAGATAGTGCAGTGACAACTGGATAGCCACATATAGAAGAAGGAAATTGGATCCTTAACCTCAAATCATATATCTAAATTAACTCTAAATATTAGACCTAAATGTAATACAAAACTCTTAGAAGAAAATATGAACCTTAAATTACTTTTTAAGTGATCTTAGATTAGGCAGTAGATTCTTAGATATGCCACTAAAAGCACAAACAGCAAAAGAATAAGTCATAGTTCCGGAAAATTAAACATGCTGTTAAAGATACCGTCAAGAAATATAATCAAAATAGGAGAGAGTATTTGTAAATCATCTATGAAAAGTGACTCATGCATGGAATCTATAACGAATTCTTACAATTCAGCAATAAAGGATAAATGCAGTTGAGAAGGATCTGAGTTGATCTTTCTCCAATGAAGATATACAAAGACAAATAAACACATAAATGTGATTGTTTTCATAAGTTATTGGGGAAATACAGATGAAAATCTTCATAAGATACCACTTAAAACCCACTAGAGTGACTTTAAAAGACATGATAAATGTTGGCAGGGATGTAGAGAAATTGGAACCAATCATAGAATGCTAGTGGAAACATAAAATGGCTCAGCAACTTTGAGAAAAGAGTTTGGTAAGTCCTCAAAAGGTTAAACAGTTACCATGTGACTCACCAATTCCACTTCTACAGAATTGAAAACATATACACACAAACACTTGTACACAAATATTCTTAGCCATATTTATTATGCTGAAATGTGGAAATAATGCAGATGTTCATCACCTGATGAATGGCTATGCAAAATATACATTCATACAATATAAAATTACTCAGACATAAAAAGGAAAGGTTATTGACAGTGCTATAACATGGATGAAATTTGAAAACAGAGTGAAGACAGTTGCAAAACTGTATGTCCATATGTATGATCCCATCAATATAAAATGCCCAGAATAGGCAAATATATAGATACCACGTGTAGATGAATCATTGCCAGAGTCTGGTGAGAGCGGAATGTGGGCAGTGACTGCTAATAGGAATACGGTTTCTTTTGGGGGGTAACAATACACAAAAGAATACATTAAATACCACTGATTTGTACACTTTAATAAAAGGGTAAACTTTATGGTATGTAAATTATGTCTCACTAAAACTTTAAAAATAATTCTCAAAACAACTCTATGAGAATTCTTGCTCTAAACCCCAGGATTGTGAACTTAATGTAATATTTTACCTTTGATATGTTAAATGGCAAAAGGGATATTATACAGGTTAGCACAAGTTCACAAACATATTAAAACATGCTGTTAAGAGGAAATGACATTAAAGAGATTGGAAGCATGAAAAGGATTTTTTATGCTGTTGCTTATCTGAAGATGAGTGGTTTCACAAGACAGGGAATATAGTGGTGTCTTGGTACTTGCTGTAATTGGTTCTAGATGCAACAAGTACCAAAAAGGTTTTTTAGCTGGAGAGGGTAGCTGATTACAAGGCAATCAACACTGCCAAGTTCTAGCTTTCAAGTATAGTACCAAACAACAAATACTAGGAGAAAAATATCACATCAAAATTTGTCAGGTATCAAACTTGATAAGTTTCAAAGCAGTTGAGCACCAAAATATGATTGTGCAAGTGGTCTCTTTAAGCTCAGAGTGGCCCCAACTGACAGCAAGTAAGAAACTAGAGACTGCAGTCCTGCAACCCCAACAATTAAAATCTGCCCAAAACAGGAATCGGCTTTCAAGATGACCTCAAGCTCCCAATGAAAAGAGAACAGCTGAAAGAGAGCAGTGTGTGAAGCTGATAGATCACTGACTACAACCTGAATGGAACCAGTCATGCTGTGCCAGAGTTTTGAGCTCCACAACTGACCTGCTGAAAAGGTGTTTGAAGCTCTAATTTGTGTTAATTGCTCAGCAATGGAGAACTAATATTCTCCCCTTTGAGTAGTTTTACCTAGCCACAAAGATATCTTAAGTTATATTTGCTCCTCTGACTCACGAAAACATGTAATGTTACAGCTTTCATCCCAAAGCCTCTCATATTTTTGTCTGGCTGTGTGGCCACACTTCTTAAATTATGTAAATGACAATTTCCTCTGACCTCTCCTGTTTTACCAAGTCACCTTTTCTGAGCCCACAAACCCAAACTACTTGTATCTGTCAGCATTCTTTTTTGCAAGACATAGAATGTACTTTAAGGTGAGAAATTTACTTTAGCTAGGTAAGGCAGAAAGGGATTCATTAAGGGCCATTAGCCTACGAAATCACTGGGAGAGCCAAGGAAAGCAAACTGTATAATGAGAACTTTAGTGCATAAAAGAGATGTTAAGTAGGCAGTACCTGCAGCTTAATGTAAAAAAGAAGCTAGGGGATTAGAAAATTACTACTGCTACCACTGCAATATCCAACCCTGTGAGGTCAAAACACCTTTGCAATTATGCTTGTAAGAGGAGCCAGTCTATCTACGCTCTACCTCACCTGCTTATTCTTTTCTCCAAATTTTTTTGAGGGTAGGTTCTAAAACACTGTGGTCCTTGTGATCAGTATCACCCAATTTAACACATGATTATATTATCTGAAGCTTTCATGTTTTTACATGTTTTCTTGTTTAGCAGTAAATTTCTTGAGACAGTGTCTTCTACTAAAATTTTTAATATTTGGCAGTAATTTCCCCAAGCTGAGGACACATCAAATCCTTTTAAGTGTACATGTTGCTGACTCAGACTTTTGACCTATAGTACGTCCTGATTATCTATTACTGGGTAACCACCCCAAGATGTAGTTTGAAACAGTGAGACTCACTCTCCTACTTTTGTGGATTGACTGGGTTTAGCTGGGGTCCTGCTCGTTTTGGGTCTCAACTATTTGCAGTTGAATAGCAGCTGGGACTAGAATTATGTGATGGCCTCTGTAGTCACATGTTTGGCTCCCTCAGTGCTCCTTATCATGGCCTCTCACAGAAGACTAGCTTTGATTTATTATATAATGCCTTGGGACTCAAAGGAAAAGGGAAGTTGCTAGTCCTATAGAAGTTTAAGTCCAAAACATAAAGCATATGTTTACCATATTTTATTGGTCAGAGGAATTTGAAGCCAACTTCCAGTTAAAGGAGGTGGAGTAATAGACTTCACCTCCCAGTGGAGAAGTGGACTAGGCATGTGGGGAAGGAAGGAATTGACAGCACCCAAGTTTGGAATAAACTACCAGAAAGAGTGAATAATTAGGTGTGTCCTCTTGCAACTTTATATACTAGAGTACCCTAGGGTATAGCCAGACAGTATCAATATGTAAGCAGCTGGGTCATTGGCAAAAATTCTGTATTGTATACTAGTGCATGTGAAGTAGTAAGTTGCTAAGACTGATCAAAGCTAGACTACATTTCCATAGAATAACATCTAAAGAGCTGAGCCAAGGAACACACGGCAACATTTGCACATAACCCCTTGTCAGTTAAACCTGTACATGAGTGTCAGAGAATTGGTTTTCTGGCTTAACCTTTTAGCCTCAGCGTTCTTATCAGTAACATTTATTAAGGGCTGGAAGTGTAGCTCAATGGTAGAGCGCTTCTGTGGCATGTACAAGGCCCTGGGTTAAAGCCTCAGAAGTACATATATACAGACATACATAAATCTTATTACCCAGTTATTCCCTATGTTGGCTTTAGTGGAACAGTGTCAAGTGGAACCACCCGTGAAGGGGAACACATAGCATATTCCATCCTACCCTAATCAGGGACATAACAAAGATTCATTCAGATCTAATGTTTTGAAGCTTGAAGTGTTTTTTCACAACAGCACTTTACTTCCCATGTCTTACAAAGGGTATTGAACAGAAGGCAAAAAAAAAAAAAAAAGAAATTGTGTGTGTATGTGTACTTATGTGGCACTTTCATTTTTTCAAAGCACTTTTACTTCTGCTTCTCCTACCAAGGGAAGTACTAGTATTCTGTCCTACTGAAGGCAAAGACAAGTGAAGATTCATCTCAGGTCATAGGTCATACATCTACCAAGATCAGCTGGAGTCAAGAATTCTTAGTTGCTCTATTGCTAAACCCCAAGATGTGAGTGTTCTAATAACTTAGAGGAAACTTCAGTTGTGTAGAAAGGGTGGGTACTGCACAATTACAGAATCAATGAACCACGTAAAACTAGAAGTCTGACATACTTCCAGAGATTTTTAAAAATTAATAAATTTTATCTACAGTTAGCTAGGCCTTATGGTAAATACCCAAGATACAGCTCAAAATAGAATATAGTTAAGTACAAACATATGTAGCACAGACCCTGCCTGAGATTGGATGATGTATCAGGAAAATCAGACGTCAGTATGAACTGGAGTCAAGAGAAATGGTTCCATGGAGGAGGTAGAATTTGAAGCTAGCCTTAATTAAGAGTAGGATGTGGGTAGATGAAGAGAAACATTGGCACATATGGGTATATGTATCAGGAAGGGGGTATAGCATAACTGAATATGAGTATAGATTTGGTTTTTGAGAAGTTGCAGGAATTGATGCAATGAGGAAACTGACATTAATGAAGCGTAGGATTTGGACTGTGAAAGAAAATTAAACGAAGAAATACAGTAAGTCCTCAATCTTCCAGAGCAAAGGGAGATCTAAGCAATATTCGATACAAAATAGGCCTAAGTATAGGCAGGAGCTAAGGATGGATCAAAGCAGGGAGAAATTTCATGGCTGGAATTTCCTCAAGGCTTGCAGTGACCATAGTGTAACACTAGAGTGGTAACAGTGGGAATAATTTACACATAGAGTCATAAAGAGAAAAGGTGTATAGGCTTTGCATGAGTTTCATAGGGCTGCTATAAAAACACACATGGTGTGCTTTAGAACAACAGAAATTAATTCTCACAGTTTTGGAGTACTAAAATCTAAAGTCAAGGTGTCAGCAGAGCCTTGCTCATTCTGAAACTTGCAGGAGATAGATCCTGCCTTTACTTTTTCCTGGTAGTTTGCCAGCAATGTTTGGCATATGTTATCTTAAAGGTGCTTTAGTTCAACCCTCTCTCTTCACAGTGCCATTTTCTATCTATGTATTGCTTCACATGGTGTTCTTTCTAGTACAAATAGGGCACCAATCATATTGGACTGGGAGTCTGCCCTACTCCCATATGACATCATCTAAATTAATTACATCTGCAACAACTATTTCCAACCAAGATCATATTCTGAAGTCTTGGGGTTAGGACTTCAACATAACATTCATAGGAAAGATAAAATTCAAGCCATAATAACTTTCATGATAGATTTTATGTTTTAGGTCAGGACTTCAAACTCTTGAGTATGGGTGAATAGATAAGTAGGATGAAGTATTGGAATCTTTTATATTTCTAGGTAGCTTTTTATTTACCTCAGAGTAGTAGGTAAATCACAGTTCCACAAAGAGAAGGAACCAGATAATTTGGAGACCTTTTTCTCTTTTGAGGGTGTAGGAGTATGATTTATTTTATGCTCGGAATATTTCTGGACAAAATTCATTTTTCATAATGTTAGCTTAGTTTCTAAATCTTGTACAGAGCGAGAAAATTATGTTCAGGATGAGTTGTATTTACAAGAAAAGCAAAGTTTTATGTCTTACAAAACTTAATGAGGTATTGTTCCTTATTCCTTTCCACAATAAGTGTGTGTATTTAGCCCACTGAATGTTCAGTGTGAAATCACTAGGAATTTAGAATCCTCTTTAATTAACAAGTGACTGAGTAATGATTGAGTGTAATATACTGTATGTTTTGTTGGTATTCTTTCTACCAAGTAGACTTTATCGTCTTAAATTATGGGACTGAGTGCCTTGTCAGGGACCAACCAGTTTTCTGTTTTCATTACAGGGGATTTAATGTTCATCAGAAGGATCAGATAGTCCTAGCCACATTAGCAACATTTAGTCAACCTGTAGTGTAGACTGTGTGTTAGTGAGCTGATTGCAACTCTACAGAATTTTTTTTTCTTACTCTAGAATCCTCTCCAGGTGTTACAGAGGTAACCATCATAGAAAAGGCCCCTGCTGAACGTCATATGATTTCTTCATGGGAACAAGTAAGTATTGTCATGTGGAACCTTCCTCTCCCTACAAAGGCTCTCAGTGCCCCTGAGAAGAAAAAATTAGGGCAGATAACCTATTCCTATGTCAGATCACAGCTGCCTTCCATTCCATGCCATTTCCTTTTTAAACAATAAATCAACTTTATTGAATTAAAAACCTGCATACCACACAATCCACAAACTTACGTAAAACAAAATTCAACAGATTCCAGCACATTAACAGATTTGTACGAGTATAACCACAGTCAAACTTGGGTATTTTAGTTATCTCAAATCAAAACACTGTATCCACTAAGCATCATCTCCTAAACCCTCCCCCCAAATCTGGACAGCCACTAAGCCACTCTCCATCTCCATAGACTTTCCCACTCTTTTTCTTTTCTTCAGAATAGACGATGGACATAACAACAAACCCCAACATATCCAAAGAAATGTAAATTCTACAAAGTGAGCTCTCATACCACATTAGACTAGACACTTGCAACAGAAACATACTCATTCCATACCATTTCCCCGGTATGAAGTATCTCGCCTAAGCAGTGATAAACCTATGGAGGCAGTGAATATTTGAAGTTATATGCAACAAAAAATAAATATCGAGCAAGGAAAGGCAAAGATGTGCTTTAGTAAGCGTCATGCTGGGCAGAGCTTGGTTAAGTGTGCAGATAACTACTAATCAGATCCATTGCTAGTGCATCCCAATTTTCCTCTGATCTTTCATTCATTTGTTCAGTAAAACTTTCAATCTCCTAAAATAGTCCAAGCAGTGTGCTTGATATTGAGCCCTGGGTATTTACTGGTAATTTTTTAAAAATCTCTTTTCTTACCACTTGATCATACTGTCTTAAGACAGAGTAGATCGTTACAAGCATAATTACAAATTAGACTGAGTACTATGAAAGAGGTAAAGGGACAACTGTCCAGAGGCCTGACCTAGTCTGGAGGTTGAGAAAAAGTTTTCCCAAAGAAGCTGCAAAAGGTTGTTAACTAGACAGTTGGGATGCAGATGAAAGGGGTTTCAGTCTGTGTAAAGGCTTTGAGAATAGAAAGGATTATTTTATTCCAAAAGTGTAAAGAAGGAACAAGGTAGAGGTCAGAGAAGACCAGACCATCAGGAGTTTTAAGTAGGGAACTAAGAAAGTCAGTTGTCTCTTTGGGAAGACCATTGTGGTTGTAGGAATGCAAGTGGATTTGACTGGGGAATGATCATACCAGGCTAATTAGTATATTCTTCACCTCAAATATGTGTCTTTTTTATGACAAGGACATTTAAAATCTTTTATTTTGAGATACATACTATTATTAACTGGGTTCATCATCATCCTCTTCAATAGAACACCAGAACTTACTCTTCCTAATGCATTAACCAGGGTCTCCCCTTTCCCCCAGCCTCTGGTAATCATTCTACTCTAATTCTATAAGCTCGACTTTTATAGATATAAATGAGATCACAGAGGGTTTGTCTCTGTGTCTGGCTTGTTTTACATCATTATTAAAATGTCTATACCATCCAAAACAATTTACAGATTCAGTGCAGTCTCTCAAAATTTCCATGTGATTTTTATAGAAGTAATAGAAAACAATCCTAAAGGTCATATGGTACCTGAATAGACAAATAAATAAATCTTGACTAAAAAGAACAAAACTGGAGACATCAGAGTACAGGATTTCAAAGTATGTCACAAAGCTATAATAATTAAATACATGATTCTGGCATAAAAATAGACACAGCAACCAATGTTGTACTCTTTTAAAGTCGCCAGTCTTATCAGAGCCATTTCATGGTGCTGCTATGGTTGACCTTGTTACAGATAACATTGAGAAAAAGATATGATTGAAAACATTTGTCTTGATCCTTTACAGGGTTAAGCTAACCCATTAAGGAAAACTGCCTTCAGGATTCTTGTCTAGGGTGGAGCACTGTTAAGGCTGTGATATATTATGTCACTCACTTGAAGCAGTTTTTGAGGTTTACTGTTCTTTGTGTCTTGGTCTGTATATTTCCCACAACTCTCAAGACTTTACTCATTTGTCTCTATTTTACCTACTACACTGTAGTCTATTCATTTAGAACTTGCTTTCTATAGCTTCTTTCAGGGCTAGAGTATGCAGTGTATGTCACTGCAATGTGGTCTGCCTCTTGAACACTGCAACTGTCTTGGGTTTCTCTTCAGCTTAGGTTGATACTTAGAAGACTGCAGTTGTGTGGCTGGATGAGTAACCATCAGAGGTCTGCAAGAATTAAAAAGCAGGAATGAGGGAAAGATTTTTAACTAAGACTGTAAAAAGAACATTATCCTCAGACATACTTGGTGTGATTAAAAAATATAGTTAATTTTTGTTGTTCTTTAAAATTTAGTACAGTAAAAGGCACTCTATCTCTGAGCAACATCCCTAGCACTTTTTTTTCTTAAAACAAAGCCTTGTTAAGTTGCCCAGGTTGACCTCAAATTTGCAATCTTTGTGTCTCAGCCTCTAGAGTAGCTGGGATGAGAGGAATGCGCAATAGAGCCCTACTTGGTTTCATACTTTGAGTGTTGATCTTTGAATATGATGAGATATAAGGATACAGATTCTGTGGCATGTACATAGCCAATTTTCCAAACACCTTTTATTAAGAAGATTGTCTTTTCTCCATTGTGTGTTCTTGCCATCTTTGTGAAAAACTGGTAAATAAATGGATTTGATTCTGGGCTTTTAATTCTGTGCCATTGTTCTTTGTGTCTGATTTTATACCAGTCCAGAGTGTGTTTGAGTTATGATAGTTTTGTTTAATACTTTGAAGACGTGTATTTTAATGCTTCAAATTTTGTTCTTCCTGCTAAAGATTATTTTGGCTGTTGGGCAGTGGAGTCTTATGTGGTTCCATTCACATTTTGGGATTTTTAAAAATTTCTGTAAGCAAGGTCATTGATATTTTGATGGGAATTATGTTGAATGTGTAGATTGCTTTGGGTAGTATGAGTATCTTAACAATGGTAATTCTTCCAGTGCATGTACACAAACTTTCCATTTTGTGTTTGTTTTCTGGTTCTTTTGTCAGTATTTTCTGATTTTCATTGTCAAGAACATTTCCTTGATCAAATTCATTAAATATTTTTGTAGCTTCTGTGAATGGAATTGTTTCTTGATTTGTTTCTCAGCAATCTCATTGGTGTATAAAAAATCTGATTATGGTATGTTGATTTCATATACTGCAACTTACTGAATTTGTTTATAAATTCCAACTCTTTTGGTGGAGTCATTAGGTTTTTGAGGTTTTTTTTGTCTTTTCGAGGCAGGGTCTCTCTATGCAGTTCAGGCTGGCCTTGAGCTCACTTTGTAGCCCAGGCTGGTCTTGAGCTCATGAAGATCCTCCTGCCTTAGCCTCCCAGGTGCTACAATAACAGGCGTGCGCCAGCCACCATGCCCAGCGAGTCATTAGGTTTTTTAGTATATAAAATCCTTTCATTTGCAGAATTAATTTGACCTCCTTCTTTCCTATTTGGGTTCTCTCTTCCTTTTCTTTTCTCTTTCTTTCTTTCTTTCTTTCTTTCTTTCTTTCACCTTCTTGTTCTAGCTAAGACTCCTAATACTTTATAGAATACAAATGATGGAAGTAGACATTCTTATCTTGTTCTTGATCTTAAATATTTTAATTTTTTCCTGTTCAGTGTGAAGAGGTAAATTGCTAAGGTACCTAATTTTTTGAGGGTTTTTGTCATGAAGGGAGAATGAATTTAATCAGATGTTTTTCTGCATTGAGATGATCATAAGGCTTTTGTTCTTCATTCTGTTGATGTAATGTACTGTATTTATTGATTTGTATGTGTTGAAGCAGCCTGCATTCCTTGTGTAAATACCATATGATCATAATCTTTTTGATGTGCTGTTGTATTAGATTTATTAATATTTTTGAGAATTTTAGCATATGTTCATCAGAGATATTGATTGGTTGTTTTCATTTTTGTTGTGTCCTTGTCTAGTTTTAGTATAAGGGTAATCCTGGCTTTGTAGGATGAGTTTGGAGCAGTTTGCTCCATTTCAGTAGTTTGGAATAGTTTGAGAAGACTTGGTTAGTTTTTCCTTAAAGCTTTGGTAAAATTCTACCATGAAGACTCCTAGTCCTAGGCTTTTCAGTGTCATTGCTTGTTATGGGTCTGCTCAGGTTTTTTATGTGCCCTTGAGTCTATTTTGTTTGCTTATAAATGCCTAGAAATGTATCCATTTCCTTTATGTTTTCCAATTTGCTGGCGTTTAGTTATGCATAATAGGTCTAAATGACCATGTCTCATTTTTCATTACTGATTTTACTTGAGTCTTCTCTCTTTTTCTTGGTTAATCTAGCTGCAGTATTGTCAGTTTTCTTTTCAAAACACCAACTCTTTGTTTCATTGATCTTCTGTATTATTTTTTTACTCTTTTGCTTCTGTTCTGATCTTCGTTATTATTTGCCTTCTGGTAATTTTGGGTTTAGTGTATTTCTTTGTAATCTATTTTTTTATGAAGGCACTTATTAGTGTAAACTTCTCTGTTACTGCTTTTGTTGTAATAGGTTTGTTATGTTGTTTTTCATTTTCAGTTGTTTCCTGAAATTTTTAAATTTTCCTTTTGATTTGTTTACTGACCCTTTGTTTAAGGGAATGTTGTTTAACTCATGTATTTGTATAATTTCTAAAGTTCTTTTTTGTTGGTTTGTAGTTTTATTTCATTGTGGTCAGAGAATATATATGCTGTGGTTTCATTCTCTTTGACTCTATTGAAACTTGTTTTGTGGCCTAACATATGGTCTAGCCTGTAGAATGTTCCACTTTCTACTAAGAAGAATGTGAATTCTGCTGCTATTGGTTGAATTGGTTCCCAAATATCTTTTTAGGTTTATTTGGTCTGAAGTGCAGTTTAAATCTGATGTTTCTTTGTTGGTTTTGTGTGAGTGTGTGTGTGTGTGCGTGTGTGCGCGCGCGCGCGCGAGAGAGAGAGAGAGAGAGAGAGAGAGAGAGAGAGAGAGAGAGAGAGAGAGCGCATTCCACATCCAGCACAGCTCTTTTAACTTCCCAGAGGCAGACAGTGGAGGATGAAGAAATGAAGACAAGAGTCAGAAAACAAAAAGTTGAGGTCAGGTGGAACCCTCTCTCCCAATGGGAGAAAAAAAACTTCCCAATGACTGCATTGCATTTATTTATACACTCAGGAGGCTATTTTCAATTGAAACCTCCCCTCTGCTTAGCAAGTTGATTGCTTGTTCACCTCGGGGCACCTTTCAGTCTCCAAGCAGGAACAGCTTGTTTACGTGGCTTGCCTCAGGTGCTGCATGTTCCTGAACTGGCTTTGCTTTAGCCCCATACATGTGACCAATCTCCAGCTTCAGCTGCTCCCCACAGTTTGTGTGTGTGTGTATGTTTCTGTGTGTGTCTGTGTCTATTTCTGTGTCTATGTCTTTGTCTGTGTCAATATATAAATTGTCCGTTGATGAAGATAGGATATTGAAGTCCCTAGCTACTGGTGTTTTAGAGCCTTTGCCTCCTTTTCTATTAAGAGTTTACTTTAAAGAACTGGTTGCTGTAGCATTTGATGCATATACATTTATAATTATTATTTTCTCTTGTTGCATTGATCCTTTTTTCATTATATAATGACCTTTATCTATTTTGTTAGTTTTTGACTTAAAGTCTATCTATCTAACATGGTATAGCCACTTTTGCTTTTGGTTTCTATTTGCATGGTGTGGTAGTCAGCTTTCCATTATTGCTAATAAATATGTAAGAGAAATCAACTTCAAATAAGCAAAGATTTATCTTGGCTCACAGTTTTGGAAGCTTCAGTCCGTGGCATCTTGATTCTTGGCTTTTGGGCCTGTGGTGAGGTAGTATGACTTGTCTGATGTGTGTGGCAGAAAGAAACAGTGTAGCTCACCTTATGGCAGTTGAGAAGCAAAGAATGAAAGAAGAGGAGCTGGGTTCCCAATATCCTTTTCAGGGGTGTACCCTCAATGACCTATATTTTGTCACTATGGGCTATAATACTAAGCTTTGAACTAAGCTTTTAACATGTGGACCTTTGAGGCACACTTAAGGGCCAAATCTTTTTCCATCCCATTTTTAGACTGTGTGTGTCTTTGCTGGAGAAATGAGTTTCTTGTAGGCAGCATATCATTGGGTTTTGCTTTTCTTATCAATTTAATATATATCTTTCAGTTGGGATATGTAATCCTTTTGCATTCAAAGTCATTTTTGATAAGAAGTAGTCTATCATTTTGTTAATTTTTTTGGTTGTTTTATAGATTTTTTTTTCATCCTCATTGATATTTAGGATTTGGTGGGGTTTTATACTTATTGAATTTTGTTCTCTTGTTTTTTGTATATCTGCTCTACTGTTGACTTTTTGTAGTCTTACATGTTTTCACTTCTAGTGTAGCACTTTTTTAAACAGTTCTTGTAGGGGTGGTCTAGTGGTGATAAACTCTTTCTGGTTTACTTATCTTGGGAAGATTGTTTTTTGTCCTTTTAAAAAAAGGGAAAATTATTCTTGGTTGGCAATTTTCTTTTTTCAAGACTTTGTATATGTCATCATCATCTCTCTTTACCTGTAATGCTTCTGTGGAGAAGTCTACTGTTAGGAAAAGTCTACTGTTATCATCACTTTCTCTCTTTACCTGTAATGCTTCTATGGAGAAGTCTCCTTTTTATGTCACTTGACACTTCTCTCTTGATGTTTTTACAGTTGTTTTTTCCTTATATTTTTGACAGTTTGATTATAATAAGTACTAGAGAAGATTTTTTAGGGGGACTTTACTATAATAGCTCCTTTGAGCTTTCTGGATATGGATATTGGTATCTTTTCAAAGATTTGAAACATTTTTAACACTTGTTTCGTTAAATAGATTTTCTGTGCCTTTTCCCATTTCCTCTCTTTGTAGAACAAAAAAGTTTGCATTCTTAATAGTGTCTTACAAGTTTCAAAGGTTTCTTCACTCTTTTTAATTTGGTTTGTTTCTTTGACTGCGTCACTTTAAAAACCTGTCTTCAAGTTCGGAAGTTCTTTTTTCTGCCTACTGTGTTATGTTATTGAGGCTCTCCACTATATTTTTTAAATTTCATTTACTGAGTTCTTTAGTGCTAGACTTTCTGTTTGGTTCTTCCTCTCTTTGCTGAATTTTTCATTCATGTCATGAATTGTCTTCCTAACTTCCCTGAATTGTGAGTATTCTCTGGTATCTAATTAAATTTCATTAAAAGTTATTCTTCTGAATTCTTTATTAGGCAATTCAGTTATTTCAGTTATTTCTTTTTCTTTGTAATTTGTTGCTGGAGCATTTTGTTCCTTTGGAGGCATCATGTTACCTTGTTTTTTCATGTTTGTGTCCTTATGTTGATTGAATGCATCTGCTAAGTCAGTTGCTTCTCTCAGTTTTTTTTTTCTTTTTTTTTTTTTTAGAGTACCTCTCATCATTCAAGAGTTTTTGCTTGTGTTGTGTCCTAAGGTACTGGTTATGCCACCTTGATTTTGGTTCCAAAGTGCAGTATCCATGTTGCTTCTTCAATAGTAATCAAAGTTGGCTTGTAGCTGCCTCAGTAACCTCAGCTTCAGTTGTGGGATCACACTTAGGTGGCATAGATCACTAGTAGCTGCTGGCACAGTGCAGATATGCAACATGTATCAGTTTCTCAGGTTATGGGGGAACGGGGCTACCCCAGTAGTTATAGCATGCTATGTCCAATAGTGGGGCAGGGACTAGTATTTCAGGCCTGCATGGGGACCAGGGCCTACCCTGAGACCCAGACCAAGAAACTGTCAGTGTTTAAGAGCTACACAGGTAACTTTCTGGGTGCTCTGGGGGCTAACCTATTCCAGGTAAGCTTCTCAGCTGCTTCTCAGGACCAAAAGTGGGTTGGCAAGCCCTTCTGTTTCTCAGGTTCTCACTGGGCCAAGCTTCCAAGGTCAGGCTGCATAGTTGTTTCTTGCAGCTGCAGGATAGACAGAGCCTCTCAGCAGCTTCCTATGGAGGATGTCAGTGAGCCAGGCCACTCATGAAAGAGAGCTACCTATCTGCTTCCTATGGCCTCTGTAGACTGAACTACTTAGGGTTGGCTGCCACTGTTCTCTGGACACAGGGCCACCTGACTGACTCTCAGGACAAGGTCAGCTAAGCTACAGAGGGCAGCTGCTTCACGGGACCCAGTGTGGGAAAGGTCTCAAGATGTTTCTGTACGGTAGGAGCCTGATGGAGGGAGGGCACAGTGTGGGCTGGGCTCTTTCTATGGAGCAAGAGCAATGAAGCAGTGTGGTAACCTGACAGCTCTCTAAATCGGGCTTGGGACCTGTCAGGGACTTAGGATTCTTCAGCAACAAATGCCTCAAGTATCTGTGACATGATAATAGGCAGGAGTCTCCTGGTTATTACTTTTTCCCCCCTCTAGTAAAGTCCCTCTACATTCAGGACTGATCTAGAGAGACAGAATGGAAATATTGTATATTTATTTCTCTTCTTTGTAAGGCTGTGATGAGCCAAGTGTGGTGGTGCACACCTGTAATTCCAGCACTCAGGAGGGTAAGGCAGGATTGTAGCAAGTTCAAGGCCAAGCTGGGCTACATAGTGAGTTCAAGGCCAGCCTGAACTATACAGCTAGATCCTGTCTCAAAAAAAGAAGAAAAAAGTGATAAGGCTGTGGTGTATCCTTGTGTTCTGTATGTCTCTGCCACACCTGCACTAGACTCCAGCACTGTGTCTCAAATACGGCAGGGAAGTATAAGGGCTGATCAACAAAAATGGTGTTTTTAAAAAAATTATACAAATTGTCATTCATTCACTTCAAAATATTCCTCCTCACTTTAAACACTTTCCCATTATTCTAGCCATTTTCAGAAGCAGTTATGAAGGTCCTCTTTTGTGAGTGTTTTACAAAGTATGATAAAAATATAGTAAATGCTGCTATTGAATGGCATCCAATAGAAAAGTAGCTTCATAAAAACATGACAGTGTGTTCTCATCCCCTTTATTCACCAGAGCTGACAGCATGTAACTTCTGGCTCTTCCCCAAAGTCAGAATGACAGTGGAGGGGCCAGGGATATAGCTCAGCAGCATGGCACCTGTCTGGCAAGCCACAAGATCCTGAGTTCGATTTCTGGTTCAAAAAAAATGACAATGAAAGGTAAATGATTTGAATTGTTTTAGAACATCAGGGCAACCATGACAGCACAGCTACCATTTCCAGAACTATTTCAGAAAGTGGTAAGAATGATGGGAAACTGTTCAGAGCAATGGAAAGAATGAGTATTTTGAGAGAAATTAATAGCAGTGTATCTTTCACTATGATAAAATTTAATTTAAACATTCACTTTACTTTGTGGTCACACCTCATAGCTGTTTTGTTCTTGTTGTTTGTTGTGGAAGAAAGTGTGCCAGGTACCTTACTGAGCTATCTTGCCTACTCATAAATCTTTTCCCTTGGATTCTAAAGCACCGCCCTCTTCAGATTCTTCTTCCTAATTCTCTTTGGCCCTTCTAGCTTCACTATACTTATCTCTTACACATTTGTCTCTATATAAATTAGGAATAAATTTGGCTCAAGGAAGTATAATATTAAATTAACAATAGCTTAAACAAATAGGAATTAATATTTCTCTTGTAACAAATCTTGAGGTAGACAATTGGAGTTGATTCATCAGCTCTGATAATGTTAAACCATTATTTCTGTGGTTTTGTCATTTTCCTTCATGGTGGCCGGTTGACTCCAAACACAAGACAGGAAGAAAAAGTAAGGGATGTCCCTAGCTTTATTTGTTGCCTTTTAACATGAAAACAGAAATTTTCTTGAAAACCTCCTCAGTGAACTTGTATTTACAACTTGGTGTTCAGCACTAATTGAGGACTGAGGTCTTAAAAGCGAGACCTATTGCCATCTCAAGCAAAATGAAGGTTTTGCCAAGCAGGAAGAGAAAGGCAGAATTGCATAAGCAAACCATGTGTGACACAGTCTCCTGTGCACCTTGCCTCACTCCTCTGTGTGTTTCTAGTATCTAGAACAGAATTTATTCCAAAACAGACTTTTAATAAATGTTGGCGGGATGAATTAGATAAAAGACAAGTCAGAGAGAATATAGAATTATCCCAGGATCACTTGTTTTTCCATAGGCACTCCTGCATTTCAGTCCTAAAACTGAGGCTCCCACGTCCAGACGCTCTAAAGCAAGGAGGATACAAATACAAAGGCTTCCCCCAGGAGTCACCTCACATGTACATCTTGTTGGCTAGATGAGGACCTTACTGTTCTGAAGGTTGTTTTTGGCTGAGTTTTGTCACATACACAGTGCTCCCTCACCAAAACATATGGTGCCCTCACATCGGGGCAAAATTTTTAAATTTCTTCATCATGGAGTTTTAGAGGGAGCCTGATGGTTATATGGAGAAAGGATTTTGGGCAAACTATGCTACTGCTTCTCTAAACATTAAACAGTTCAGCTCTGGCCCAGAACTCTTATAAAAGGTTCAGTAAACTAGTGCCCCACCCCCCGCATCACTGGAGGGACTTCGAGGATTCTCCTTGGGATCTCACACTATACCTTCACAGCCCTGGTTTTCTTCCAGTTCCATGGACTGCCCTCTCCAAGAAGAATTTAAGTAGATGTGCTTTCTTACTGCTTCACATTTCCAGGAATGTTCAGTGCTCCTCCTTGGTTGGTTTCATGGGCAACCCTTCTCTGGCTGTTGTTGCAAATAGATACACAAATGACCTGCTCCGAAAGGACAGGTATCTATGGAAACATTAATTTCCCTCCTCTGACACCTTTGTGACTTCATCCTGCATCTGTTACTCCACTCCATTCCAAGACAAAGTGGCCTCTAAAAGTGGAGGGAACAGTAGCATATAGAATTGTCCAGAAGTAGAGAAAGTGAGCAGGAGGCAATGGGCAGGTCTTTCTTGGAGGATCAGCCAGTTGCCATGAAGGTTTTCTAGGAATCAAGTTGATAGCTCCCAAAACTAATGAAGTAATAACAAGGTTTGTGTCAGACTCTATAGAGTGGCTTAAAGAAACTACTGTAGTTAGCCTCCTTGGGAGGAGAAAAAAATATTGAAAATGGGGACCATGTGACAGAATCATCATTAGACAACATCTAGAGGTAGCAATAGGTTGTAGGTGTAGTCATTCATTACTTCAAACACTGACCATCGCTGATATATCTTCTTGACCTTCCCAAATCGTCCCTCCAATCATGGTGCCTCTTCCATTTACTTTCTTCCAGTCTTCTTCCTTCTCCCTTTCCATCTGCCCCTCCAAAAGAAGGAAAGACTAAGACTGTGGTTTGGAGAGAAGCCCTTAACATGGCTAGATTGCTCCTGGGGAACAAAGAGAAATTAAAATGGTAGTAACTGGGTCTGTGGCCAGGGTAAAGGAGCTCGTAGATGTGGTACCATGAAAGACCCACCTGGAAAAGTTAAACATTTAGCAGAAAAGCAGTAAGGACAGGGCCTACCACCCATTTATTTTAAAACAATGTAGACTTAATATTTTTCATGAATTTGTTTGCCTGACAATTTATATTACTGTTTGAAATGTATTACATAATTTCACTGACTTTTTATATGTTTATTAATTTTGAATTTTTTTAAAACACTAGTATAAAATACTAAAACTTATTTCTTGGGTAAAATATCATAACAGAAAATATTACTACTACTGGAATTCTTAGCCTAACTAAAAACAATGCCAAGCAATCTACCAGCCCTTCTCTGCTGGAATTTCTTTGAATCCCCATTAAGAATAAGTGGGTGTGATAGCACATATCTGTAATCTCAGTGAGCATTGTAAGTTCAACCCGAGCCCAAGCAATTTAGCAAAGTCCTGTCTCAAAAGGGGGTGGGGATATAGCTTAGTGCAAAGTTCAATCCTCAGTACCAACAAAGAAAAAAATATCCAGACTGATAGACAGTATTTTCCTTGTGTGCACCACAAGATGGCACTAGTGATCAGCATCTTTGAGTGGCTTTTGGGAGCTACAAACACAAAAGAATCTTGTCAGAACGCTGTTAACTGTAGATTTCTTGTGCATTGGTTCCTGGGTGTAGAGAGAGGCATTCTGTATGCAGTTTTTCTCTCTGGAACCACAGAGAATAGAACATACAGGAGCAAGCTCTAAATTCCAAACATAGTACTGTAATTTACTGAGAAGAAAATAAATTAGCCTAAGGAATCTGAGAATCCAGTGCTTTACATTTCATATCTTTGAAACTGGTAACTAGGTGGTAACAAGAGAAAAAATAAAAACTAATGAGAATTGTATTGTAGTTCTTAAAGAACATTAAAAACTTGATTCATTAAGACAACAGCTCTTGTCCATTAAATAATCTAAAACACTGCTTAAAACCACCTGCCGGCTCAATGCTTTCTTCTCACCTATAGAACTTGAAAATCTTATGACCTCCAATAATAACTTTCTAGTCCTCTCTTTCCCTGTCAAGCTTAAATAATTCCCACCTCTAGTGTTTTGTAGATTCCATCTTAGAATTTATTCTTGAACCTGGACCCACAGAATGTAAGTCACATATTCAGGGTCACTCAGCTAGTGACAGAACTGGGAGGTGAACTCAGATTGTCTTGCTACATAATATTTGCCCACGCACTGGGTACTTCAGACTCAGTGACAGGACAACTTAAAACAAACCTGACATACACAGTGGTTAGCACTAGATTGTAGGAGGGACCAATACAAGTTTGGACAGAGTTGTTGCCCCTTTGCCTCTACAATCACATCAGGAAGACACTCGAGGGCACCCAGGAAAGGAATTGGACAACCCATCTTTCTGTATACTCAGCGCTTTGAATTGGCTGGAGAAGACGGGTCAGGCCTGTGCACAGATGGGAATTATTTAGTATCTAAGGTTTGCTCCTTGTGCTTCCTAAAAGGATACTGAGCTGTTCCTTTGTTCTCTGCAGCACCAGTTGAGATGATCTCTTATCCATACAAAATATTTGTGTGTAACCACAACTTTCTAAGAAATGTCAAAAATATTAGAATAGGGTTGTTGCTTTGAGTGCTTCGGAAGTAAATATTCTTCACTTTTAGATTGTCATCATTTGTCCAGTAATTTATTTCAATAAACAATATATTCATGTGGATCTGAAATTAATGGCAATGACTATTTTGCTTTAACATTGTCAAACCTTGTCTCTCATCACATTCTCTTATTTCCTCCTCAGCTTGTTCTCTCTGAGCTCATTTTACAGCTAGCCACCAGGACATATCATGGCAGAGCAGATAACTAGTCTGCTTTATCTGGTGAGGCAAAAAAAAAAGTCAAACTGGTGACTCTGCTTGTAGACCTCAGCACCTGTCTAATGAAGTTTTATAGGTAATTATCAGTCGCTATATTTCAGGAATCTGAACGATGGTAGTAGCGTCCCCCATGCTTTGAGGTATAGCCCTATTCCCTTTTGCCCAGTCCTCATCTAACACACTCCACTGCTTTGTAATTCTAGAAAAATAACTGTATGATGCCTGAGGATATAAAGAACTTTTACCTGATGACCAATGGCTTCCACATGACCTGGAGTGTGAAGCTAGATGGTGAGTTGGTTCCCTTGCTGTTGGGGAGCATTCCACTGATGGACAGTTTGGATGGGATGACTGAGGGTCTTACAACTTCAAAGTCTGTGAATCTGGACGGTTTTTATGGGTACGTATCAAATGCCACATCCAAAAGTTTTAATTTTCTTCCAAAGCTAACCAGTACTGTTAGTGCTTCACCTACCACCGCTCTCTTCTAGTGTCTAGCTGGTTCTGACCAGGAAACTTAGTTTAGAGGCTTCTTGTTGCAGTCTGGTGGAGGAAGACATTAATCGCTGCACAAGGAACCCAACCAACTCAAACATAAAGTTGCTGGGTACTCCCCCTGCAGACTAGTCTTCTCAGGGTCAGCTACAACACCAGCCTCCAGTGTTCCCAGAGAGAGCTTCCCATGTCATACAGGCTGCTTCCCTGTTCTTATCATGGTGAAGACTTCAGGGCTCTAACCTTCAAACCACAGCCTTTCCTGCTATCCTTATATCGCTTCAACCTAAGTCACCAACCACTTCAGTTTACAGGCTATGATTTTAGCCTTCAGTGTTCCTAAGCCAAGACATTTGCACTGCGGATGTAGGAACTGACAACTCTGGACATGCCACAGATTGTAGATACTATGTCAACATGAAAGGCAGCACTACACATTGAGGCGAAGCCTTTTGTAAAAGCTCATAAACTAACAAATCTTGGTCAACCATAGGAGTCCAGCCCATTCCGGCCATAGACTTGCCAGCCCCACCTTTGTTGGCCTGTATTGCTTCCATCTCCAGCCACATCCCAAAGACCAAGCACCCATACCTCCCCATTGCTGTCCTTAAGGTGGAGTTTACTTCTGTTGCATAGCGGGCAACTTAGCTATGCAACTAGCTTAGACTCTTTTTCTCCAGTGGCCTAGAAACCATTTGTCACCAGCATCAATACCCTCCTTCAGAGCATGGACATGGCTTGAGAATCAGGAGCAACAGACAGGGGACAGAGACAAGACTGTTAGACTCTCTGTTGCCCACATCATGGGGATAGGTCAGCCCCAGATGTGCCTCAGAGAAGAGATTTTTCATGAATATTTTATAAATGAGCCTTTTTCGTGATTGCAGTATCTTTGGTAATTTAATTATCCCAGTCCCAGTCTTTCTATTCCCATTACCATGCATATACTTTACTGAATAGTTTTAGTCAGTAGAAGCAGCTTCTGGTGTGTAGCGGTATTTTTTCTTGGATAGTCCATGTTCTGTACAACACCTGTTTCATTGTGCCTTCAACCATTCCCATTTTCTCAGAAGTCATATTTCTAAATCTTTGTGTGCCACCTTGTGTCCAGCATCCTTTATAACAGGGACCCTTTTTAACAGATGAGGAGGCGCTGGGGATTTAGCTCAGCGGCAAAAAGCGCCTGCCTGGCAAGCGCAAGGTCGTGAGTTCGGTTCCCGGTACCGGAGAAAAACCAAAAACCAAAAAAAAAAAAAAAAAAAACAGATGAGGAAAACATGCAGTCTCCCTGTTCATTATTTACACTGGAATCACAGAAGACTAGAATGAGGCAAGAAGGCTGTCAGGTTCTTTCCACTGAGCAAAGATAAATGATAAATACAGGGAGAGAAATTTTGTCTTGAAAGTTTGTAAGAAGAGAAAGGGCCTATTATCTAAACAAACCTGTACTCCTATAGGAAATGTAATTGTTTTTACATAATATTGGAAAAGAGTGATATTTTTATTACATAATTTACATTGAAATTAAGGTTCCTACATTCAGGCTTTCCAGCTTGAGTACCTCTTCTATGTTTTTTTCCGAATGCACCCGGATAATACAGTAGGTTTTGTTCATCATCTGTGGCCCCTAGGTCTTTCTCTTTTTCTTTTTCTTTTTCTTTTTCCTTTTCTTTTTCTCTTTTGCTCTTGCTCTTGCTCTTGCTCTTGCTCTTGCTCTTGCTCTTGCTCTTGCTCTTGCTCTTGCTCTTTCTCCTTCTCTTCTCTTTCTGCATGGAAAGCTGGTGTTTGGGGCCATGTAGTGAGTGACTCTTGTCTTTCCACCTTCCATCAGATGCCTCAGCAATGGGACCAAACAGTAGCTCTACTTGGGTTATTGAGGGAGAAACCTTTTGATGAGCATTGTAACTAGGCCGTTATTTTATGTCATTCTTCTTTTTGATATTCCCACAGAGCACATCATTCCACTGGGCAACATGGCGATTAACAGCATCTCAAAACTAACTGAGCTCAATCAGTCTTCTATGTATTCACTTCCTAATGCACCGACTCTGGCAGACCTAGAGGATGATACATATGAAGGTACCTGGAGAAACTTCTGCTTTGGGTTAGAAATCAGCCTGCTTGTTTTCTTTTTAGAACCAGAGGAAGAGGTAGCTTTACAGTATGTTTTACCAAGCTGAAACCCTTCCCATTCATAGCTTCTTAAGAGCCTGGGATTAAGATGACAAAAATAAACAGCCTATATCAACAAAGAAAATTTTCAGGAAGAAAATGTCAGAGTTTGGATTTTGTTTCCTGCACCCAATTCAGTTCTCAGAGCATAGTAGTAGGCAAGTAAAGAAAATTTGATGAATGAATGAATGTTATAACCTTCACTCAAGACTTCAATCTCAAGAGGATTTAGGGAATATGACACTCTAAATACAGTTCTTTTCCTCTGCATTTCCACTTCCAAGTTCTTTGCTGCTTCTGAGTGAAATGGTTTGTAGGTCAAATAGCTCCTAAAGCATATGAACAACAGGATAAGTGAGGGCGTCCTCAGTGAGAATTGCTTATAACAGAAACCTTATATCTTAGTTACTTTCTCATTGCTGGAGCAAAACACCCAACACCCCAGTTGAAGGAAGGAGAGGTTTATTTTAGCTCACGTTTCAGTCCATAGTCATTTGGCTCCAAGGCAGGATGGCATGATGGAGGAGAGCTGCTTATGGTGTGACAGAGAGTGAAGAAAGAAGCCAGGGCAACAGAAAAACTCTTCCAGGCCATGACCCGCCTAGAGACCTGCCTCTCCTGACCAGATCCCACCTCTTAACAGCAAGTCAGCTATAACCCTCTATAATCCAGCTACCTTCCCAAAGCTTTGCCTATGAGGCTATTGGAGAACACCAAGATAAAAACTGTAACACTCTTTTACAGTGTCTAAATAACAGTATAATTTTTCTTGTAGCAAAAAATCTGGAACTAGCTGTTGTAGTTGCCTGAGAAAGTCAGGATCCCTCTGGCTTCTTATGGCAACAGCCTTTTGGTATGATTTTCATCCTTATGGTTGAGGAATATAAGCTGTACCTCCAGTCCAGGATTCACTTTCAGCAACTTAAGGCTGCCCTTAGATACCAGTCACATGACCCTTTCACATTAAGCCATAAAAATTTCTTCCTACTGTGCTTTGAACTTTTCTTTAAATGTAATCTAATGAGAAGAATGACTACCCATCATATTCACAGGTTCCCAAGTGCCCTTAGGGGAGAGTGGTGTGTACACCAGGTGGCAGTAATCTTGGGGGCCATCTTAGAGTTCTGGGTACCCAACTTGGTTAGGGAAATAATAGTACATTGTTTAAAAATAAAGATGGAGTCAGATGGATCTAATCATGCAAGCAACAAGCAACAAATGATCATAATCAGTTGCTAAAATAAATTTGAGTAGAATAAAATATGGGAATAAATTAATTGATGAGTTTAGATAAAGGAAGATTTTAAAAGCAAAAAAGAAAATTCCTCATAAGCTTCACTGAAGCAAGGTTCATTGGTCTCAGAAGGTAATTGTAGAAATTGATGTCAACCCACAAGTGGAGACAGACATTTCTAGGCAGGTGTTTTTAAATGAACTTCTTTAGTCTTAAAGAGTTTATCACAGTGAACCTTGATACAGAAAATATGTGCAAAATGAGCCAGGCATATAAGGCATAAGATAAATGTAAGATGTGAAGGAATTTCTTGTGGGTTTTAGGATGTCCTTGTGATAGTTTTTGTTGAGTCCCTGATGGTGGGAAAGCCCAGACAGAAGGCCAAATCTATCAGTAGATCTAGGGCATTTAAAGCATATAATTCTTTGGAAAATAATACTTCAGAATGTGTCTGAGAGACAGCTTTTTGGGTTTTTTTGTTTTGTTTTTTGTTTGTTTGTTTTTTAAATGTACAGCTCTGTGTTTGTTTGTTTGTTGAGCTTGTTTGAACCTTACTGTAACTTCTGGGTTTGCAGCCAGTGAGGACCAGCCAGAGAAGCCTCATTTTGACTCTCGAAGTGTGATATTTGAGCTGGATTCATGCAATGGAAATGGGAAGGTTTGCCTTGTCTACAAAACTGGGAAACCAGGTAAGAATCCTTTACAAACGTGGTCATACAGTTTGGGTTTGGTCTTCCTGACTTTGCTTGTCGCCCATCAAACAAAAAGCACATACCTCCCTGGTCCCCTGAGATGCTGCCAGGTCTCTGGGATGTGTGAAAACCCAGAAAGCACCTTTGATCATTTGCAAGCATTCCCCTTGAGGCCAGCTTCTAGCCATCTGCACATGTGAGTTACTGCGAAACAGTCATTGGGATTAGGTAATGGAGTAAAACCTGAAAGAAAAGGTCACTGTGTTCATAGACTCCTGCAGGCTCATGGATAAGATAAGCATCCAGGAAACACTCTTTTCTTTTAAACTTCTATATCTAGACTAGTTAACAATAATAAATTCTGAATTACTAGACCCCACTTGGCAAAGTAAAAGAAAAGGGGCCAGGTAGTGGCTACGGAGGTTCTGTGCCCTTGAGCAGCAACCACCGCCTGGCCCGCTAACAGCAATTTGGGTTGGGGGACTGAGAGCTGGCCTACCTCTCTTCAGCTAACTCTGTGTGATGGTTAAGAGATGCACCAACATTTACCTCTGGGGTGTGAAAAGACCTTCTCTAAGTGGAGGAATTATAGCAAAATAGCCTGTGAGCTGCATTTTGAACTGTGACTAGAATTAGATATGAGACAGAGGGTTAAAGGGACATCCAACCAAAAGGGCAAATGGATAAAAGCTATGTTATGGGAAAGTGCAACTGATTTGGGGGAGTAGCAGTTCAATTCAGGGGGTCACATAAGATGAGGAAGAAGAGAAAGCCAAAAGGCAAACTACCCCTTCATGTAGAACAGTGTGTTAGACATAATGTGGAAGACAGTGGACAGTCAGGACGGCTTGGGAGAATGACAGGATTTAAGTGAAAATGTTTGTGACCATAAGAAGTTCTGGGGCTGGGCATGGTGGCACATGCCTGTAATCCCAGCATTCAGGAGGCTGAGGCAGGAGGATCGTTGCAAGTTTGAGACCAGCCTGGGCTACAGAGTGAGCTCAAGGCCAGCCTGAACTGCATAGTGAGACTTTGTCTCAAAAAGCCGAAAAGAAGTTCTAGGAAAGGAAGAGACTGGATGATGGAGCCCACTTAGGGAAATTTACAGCTATCTAGGTGGAGATGAACTCAGACAGACTTGAGGTAGTAAAAATGGAAGGCCAGAAGATGCAAGGCAGGAAGAGCTGGTATAATAGTGCCTGTTTCTGTTCAACCAGGTTGTCACAGCCACACAGGCAGAATTCCCAGAAGTGAGCTGGTCTGAGTTTCTTATAATTGGTTTTCACAGCACTTCTGATTGCTAAGAGAACCTGCACCACTAGAGAGAGCCTCTTCAAGAGAGCCTGAGCCAGAGTTTCTCTTCTTCAGAAAAGCTGTAAATTACAATATAGTGAGGGAGAAGGGTACTGAGTCCGCTCAGAAAGGAACATCTGCTTAGACAGCCTGAATATGCTTCCAGATAGCCAGAGCGTGGCAGATAGATCTAGTGACTAACGATGAAGAATGTACAGGAGGGCCAGGGATGTAGCTCAGCAGCACCTGCCTGGCAAGCGCTAGGTTGTGAGTTTGATTCCTGGTACTACAAAAAAAAAAAGTGTAAGAGTATCAAAGAAACTGGCAAAAGTGGCCACTGGAGAATGGGGCCAAGAGATTGGAAGAGGAAAAAAGAGAACTTGTATATGTTATATCTCCTCTACTTTTGCTTTTCTTTTAACCTTGTGTATGTTAACTTTATACTTTAAAGGGAAAAAATGTTAAACTATCTGTATTATTTATTTCCTTTGTTATTTTAGCATTAGCACAAGACACTGAAATCTGGTTCCTGGACAGAGCGTTATATTGGCATTTTCTCACAGATACTTTTACTGCCTATTATCGCCTGCTCATCACCCACCTGGGTCTGCCCCAGTGGCAGTATGCCTTCACCAGCTATGGCATTAGCCCACAGGCCAAGGTAAGGGGAGAACACCTGTCATCTCACAATGTGATGTATATTAAAATTCTGCCAGCCTAATCCCAGCACTCAGGAGGCTGAGGCAAGAGGATTACTGTGAGTTTGAGGGCAGCCTGGGCTACATAGTGAGTTCAGGGCCAAGCTGAAATACATGGTGAGACCTTGTCTCAGAAAAAATAAAATCCTTTGAGGAAATGGTTACTTTGAAAATTCCCAGCTTCCCCTTCTGATTTATGAGGTCTGGGGTGGAGCCCAGGAACCCATGTTTTTAAAAAACCAAGGCAGTTGTTTCCATTGCATGGACAACCTCACTTTGTATTTATCTATTGTATTTAAGTGATTCCCAAACTTGGTTGACCCTCAGAATCAACCATCTTGGGAGTTTTTATTTCTAACTAAATGTTATTAGAGGCTTAGGAATAAATTGTTTTTGGACTGGCATTTCATGTATTCAAGAAGGGTAAAAAATACATCTCTTATTCCCCTGTCCTCCCATAGGAACCCACAGTTAACAGTTTGTGTATCTTCCTGAGATACTCATTGCTTGTAAAGCATACATTTTTGAGGATCCCTTTTTGCTTTTGCTAAATCACAATGATAATGTGCTATTTGCGTTTTTTCTTCACATTGTTATTTTCACTCAGTATTCTATCTTGCTACTTTGTCCTAATGGCTACAGAGTATTCCATTGTATGGCTATGCATCTTTTATATTACAAGTCTTGGCATCATTTCAAACAGAGATACCAGGTAAAAGTGATGTACATCCTGGTTTGAGAACACAAAGTGTCGCTGAAGAACTTGTGCCTGGAATGAACTGGTCTGTGCTCCTTCGTGGTGATTTCTGAAACATTAAATTAGCAGAAAATTAGGGACTCAGCTCAAGTGCCACCTTGCTACTTATTCACTGAGTAGGCCTCATTTTCCTCAAAGGCCATGTAGTGATAACTTCCATCTGGTCAACATTGTGAGGTGGTTGTGATCAAAGAAAGGCCAATAAATTAGGATGCTGTTTTCCCTCAACTACTCGGAAAACCAGTAAGGAAGAAAACACCTGCACGTACCTCTGCCCTTAGAAAAGCCCACAGTAGCCTGTTGTACCTCTGCTGGGGTAGAGGATGGGGGATGTGGTGCTGCCAGAATCCACCTGATGAGGAATAGCTACTTTGAGGACTAGTCAAAAAGACACTATTGGGGCTGGGGATTTAGCTCAGTGGCACAGTGCCTGCCTGGCAAGCACAAGGTGCTGAGTTCGATTCCTGGGACTGGGGAAAAAAAAAAAAAGACACTATCCCCTAGTGGCTCATTAGATCAGAAGGAAAGAAGTGCACTTGGAGCCTTACTTCTCGTACTATACTGCATTTATTTTAGAGTTGATTAGGCTTCTCAAAACATGTGTGTCTGACCAAGAATAGATGGGGTCTATCATCACTTTCTCTTAGTGAAGAGCTACGAGTTTTCAAGGCAGTTTCTCATTAAAATGAACACAAATTGAGTATCCCTTATCTGAAATGCTTGGGATCAGCAGTGTTTCACATTTCAGAGTTTTTCAAATTTTGTAATATGTGCATAGACTTTCTTGGTTGATACTAGAAAAGTTTCAGATTAGGGACGCTCAGCCTGTATTTTCTCTGCTGTCCCCAGCTCTCTCCCGCCACAGCCTTACTGAGAATGAAATTTTCCTTTGAGTTTTGACCCTCTCTCCCAATTCTGCCTTACAGCAGTGGTTCAGCTTGTATAAGCCCATCACCTACAACACAGATCTGCTCACTGGAGAGACCGACTCCTTCATGAATAAGCTGGATCCAAGCAAAGTATTTAAGACCAAGAACAAGACTGTAATCCCAAAGAAGAAAGGGCCTGTTCAGCCTGCAGGTGGCCAGAAAGGGCCCTCAGCTCCCTCTGCCTCCAAACCATCCTCTAGCTCTGCAAACCCTATCCGAAAATGAGCACCGCCTCCATTTCTCTACCAGCCTCACGGTAGTAATTTCCATGCACAGATGGCTCCAGAGGTGGCCACACCTGATTTTGTGCAATTATAAGCATCTTTCTGAATGACAAAAATCTTCCCACTTACAATAGCTGGGGATTGGACATATGTACTGAATTTTACCCAAGCGTCCTTCTCTTACACTCTTTCTAGTGGGTTGTGCCAGCCTCTGCCCGCAAAAGCTGTATAGAATTTTAGATCTTAAGTGGCCAGAGAAATTGATTAAGAGCTTTCCTTTCTTTGCACACCTGACCTTCAGTACCTTAGCAGCAATGGGAGAAGTCCCTTGAAAGAAACCACTGGTTTTTGACTCAAGAAATGTTGGAGCTGCACAGTTGAGTAAGTAGCCACTAGTCACATGTGGCTATGTAAGTTACGTGAAAACTTCATGTCCTCAGTTGCCTTTACATTTCAAGAATTCACATGGCTAGCGGATTCCATATTGGACAGCACAGAGATATAGAATGTTTCCCTCATCACAGAAAGTTACTTTGGACATCACTACATTAGAATATTTCCATACTGATCTTCCTGAAATGAGTTAATTTTTGTTGTTAGATAGTGTTAATGCCTTAACTTCATGGGCTGTATGTTTCATGAAAACTTTGAATATATTCTTTATATTCTTTACCAGGAACATATTTCAGTATTCTCATTTTTCAGTTTCCTATAAACTTCCTCATCAGTGTCCTGTAAATTTTTTTGCTTTTAGTTTTATGTCAAAATTTGCCAAAATTTATTTTTTAAGGAGATACGTACTTCTGCTATACTTTATTCTAACCATTTAAAAACAAAAAGAAAAAACAAACTCCCAATACTATTTTGCAAGCCTCTCATACAGTGTTGAGAAGCTAGTTACTGAACAGAAGCACTGCATCTTCTCTGCCTGTTCACAGCTTTGTGACCTCTACCCCCACTTTGTCTTGTCCTGGAATAACCTTAAGAGAGGCAGTCCCTGCTTAGATCAGGGTGGAGTTCTGAGTTCCTTTGAAAATTTTTTATAATTCAGAAATCATTTTCCTATAGATGTAGAGGGGGACTAGGCATCTAGCTGGCCCCCTATATGCCTAATTTCTGTCTTTTGTGTGTGTGTGTGTGACACTGATGATCAGACACAGGACACTGAACTACATCTTCGTTTTAGACAAGGTCTCACTAAGTGGCCCAGGCAAGACTGGAATTTGTGATCATCCTACTTTAGCCTTCCAAGTGCTGGGATTATAGGCATGTGCTACCACCCTTAGCTTATGTCTAAGATTTGATGTAAGATAATTTTGAATTTACCTACTACATCTAACAGAATTTCTATACAGAAAGTTGCTCACGTTTGCAATTAGGAATGTCTGTTTCCTCACTTTGTGGCCCAGCACTGGGCAGAGACAAAGCCTTCCCTGTACTTCCCAAGAGGGATAGTAGGGAGTCACCTACACAGCCCTTGAGTGGCTTCAGTTTTTGACTGAAATTCCTGAGGTTGGGGGAGAAAGAGCCCTGAGGAGTGAGGCCCAAAGACCTGTATGAGATGCACGCCTCAGTTCCAGCTTGTCTTTATTCTCGTGTGTGACTTGTCTCTTCTGCAGTGATTGCCCAGGATTCCTTGTACAGTTATCCAGGACTTCCTTTTTCCATGACCCACTGGGGAGCTAAAAGAAGTCCCTGTGGTTCTCTACCTGCATGTGACTCTGATACCACTTGAGTATTTATCAAGTGTTTCATTTTGGTTTGATTGTTAGCCGTAGTGATATTCATGAAAAAGGAACTTGAGTCTTTCCTCCATTTGCCACTTTTCATAGCCCCTGAGGAAAACCAAGGGGAAGAATTGGCCTTCAAGGATTGAGTCAGAGTCTAGTTGGTTGCTTCCTAATTTTTATAATGGTTCAAAATTTTGAAACATTAGTGCTTAAAAGTCTTTGGAAGCATAAATAGAGCTTCGTGTTAATAGCATATTCAGTCACTTTAAAATATGGGAATGTTAAAAGTGGTACCTCTTATTTTTGCTGCTCCAAACCCATTTTTGATTCACTCTGGTCATTTACACATTTTTGAATGTTTTCAACAATGATATGACTATGTCAGATTTTTCCTAGTTTGGGAGCTATTTTAGCCCTTTTAATTGCTTAGGTTATTACAGTTCAAGCATTTATAAAAATGCAATAATTCAAGGAGGAAACGAAAGGACCAGGATTTGACTGCTTCTCCAAGACTAGTCAAGGTTGAAAGGGGAGCCACAAGTCACAATTTCTTCCACTGCAGCCAGTCTCTTTCACTTAGCACTCAGGGAGCCCACCAGTTAGTTTCAGTCCAGTTCTAGAGTGCACAAGTGAAGCAGCAAAGGAACCAGGAGAGCAGTGGTGCCCACTAGACCGGTGATAAGCAGTGGGAGTCCTCAAAAGGCTGTCAGGACAGGGGTTAAGGACAGGCTAAGGCCTGCCTCAAGGGACAGAGCCATGAAAAGCAGGGCCAGCTACAAAGTAGGCAGGGCTCAGCAAAATTGAAGAAGTGGGCCTCTTGTACAAAACAGGAAAACAGCTGGATGCAGTGGCACACGCCTGGAATCCAGGCCACTGGGGAGGATCACAATTGGAAGCCCATCCTCGGCAACATAATGAGAGCCCACCCTCCTCAAAAAAAAAAAAACAACCACCACCACAGAAGAACAGTACCACTAAAAGAACTAAAATGGTCTGTCTTACAGCTTTTCATGAGGTTTTCTGCTTGCTTGGTTCATGGTCTGTCTTACAGCTTTTCATGAGGTTTTCTGCTTGCTACTTAAAGCTAGTTGAAGTAGAGAAAACCCAAAATTTCTTAAATGCATTTTACCATTGCGCCATTTCAGTTTACAAATATAAAAGCATCAACTCACGCAGTCGCCAAAATTACACAATTTGTAGTTTATAGCTTATGTATACATACTGCATGCTTATGTGTTCCGTTCTTTCCAGAATAGTAGAAAAGCTGCATAAAACTTCATGAGCTGTTACTTCATCTCTTGATATGTGTATATCTTACCAACCTACCCTAACTAGTTTACCTATGGATAAGAAAAGACTAAAGAAAAAGATGTGTGAACTGCCCTGTTTTCCTTTTCTTCTGTGCTATTCTTTTCAGCATCAGTAGTTGGCTAATACAGAAAAATAACATAAGTAAGAAAGGATAGGATAGGGTTCCTCAATAATTCACATTTCTAGGATACCATTGCCTTCTTTCTGTTTGAAGAAAGTCTGTTTCAAACAGAAACAAAGCTTCTTGGGGCTCTCAGTACACCATGTATTCAGCTATAGGCATAACATGTTTGCTTTGTGCTGATTTGACTAAGCTGTGCCACATGGTGGGTCCCCTGGAATCTCATGCTCAGGAAAGCTGTCATGCATGGGCACTCTGAAACAGTGGACACACATGTCTCTACTCATGTCTGTGACTTACAAAATATAAGTTCAAGGATAAAATTAAGAGTTCTAGTACAGTGACAGGAGAGCAGTAAATCAATAGGAGGCCCTTCTGAGTATGCAGCCCTTTGTGGCTACGTGGGTCAGCCACCTGTGAAGCTGGCCCTGTGCTTTTGGTAACAACATGGGAGATGTAACAACATGGGAGTCAAATGAGTTGCCTGAAGAAAAACACCCAGAGATGTGTTTCGAAACTAAAGCAGCTAAAGTGGTCTGCATAAGAGACACTGGTGGAGTTACAAAGTAAGAATCAATGGCAGTGTTTCATGATGTGTTGATGTAGTTAAGATGGTACATAAAACACATTCATCATTCTACTTGCAGGGAGTTAACCAAACTAAAGATAGGGATGAAAAGTAGCAGCTTGCATGTGACAGCCCATAGAACTGACCCCTTAAAGCTGTGTTCTCAAAACTTCCAAACACGGATCAATGGCGCTGGAGTCATACCCAGATCCCACTCCAGACCCACTAACTTAAAATTGCCAGGAAAGGTTCCAGGCACCAGGAATTTTAATCAACTGATGGTGACAGTGGTGCTTACTGAGTCCAAAACTTGCTACTTAGTGCATCTGAGTAGTTGTGCTTTTTATTGCATGGAGAGTTCAAAACTTTTTAATCCAGGAAGTCCTGTATAATGACTGGCATAGGAAGACCAAGTGACCTTTTTAAAATTTCTGCATAATGTATTTTTTCCAAACTTTTTATTGTGGGATTATTAAACATTGACAAAGATGAAAATAATAGTATGATTAATCCTCTGTATCATCATCCAGTTTTGGCAGTTTTCAACCCATGGCCAATCATGTTTTATCTATATCCCTATGTACTCCTTCAACTTTATTTCGGTTTTCAAAATTAACTACATTTTATTGGTTTTTGAGCTGTACTTCTTTGCTTTAGGTTTTAACAGTTGCTGTAGAGGTTATAATGTAACCAAAGCAGCAGCCCTCACATACTGTATAGGGTCCCTGGTAGCATTACTTGTGCAGTGTAACTCTGGCCCTTTGCAGTTGACTAGACTCTGGGAGAGGAGGTATTTGTGTTGCCTGTGCTGTTACCCTTAGAGTTCTGTGATGAAATTCTTTTAGGCCAACAGATTTTTTTAGCCAAGCATTCTCCTATAAAATACACAGGCTCGGGGCTGGAATTTAGTTCAGCGGCACAGCGCCTGCCTGGCAAGCGTGAGGTCGTGAGTTCGATTCCTGGTACCGGAAGAAAAAAAAAATACACAGCCTCCATTATGGAGTTAACTGTGACTACCAAATGAGCTAATACATACATAAGAACTCAGAAAAGGTAGTCTTAACTTTCCCTGTTCTTCCTTTATAATTTGATCCCAAACTGTGTTTCCAGTTACTGACTTACTGCATGACTCACCCAACTCTACTCTTCTCAGCCATTCCCTTCCTTTCCAGAACTCCAGCTTGGTTCTCCTGTTCCTTTATACCTGTAGTTTCCTCCTGAGGTTTCAGCTTTATTTTACCTCTACCTCAGAGCCCCATGAAGCCCCAGCCCATAAGGAGAGCCTGCTTTGAGTACTTCATGCCAGTACCATTTGGTGAACTTTTGATCATCTTGTTTCCTGTGTGACTTCAGTCATTATTGAGATAGAGACTCTGTGTTACTCTGGAAAGCCACCCTACCTGGCGTGGAGTCCCATGAACCATTAAAAAAGAGTCAGTTATACATAATTTTATACTAAATTAAAAGCTGCCTCATCCTTCAGGACAAATAGATAACAAGGCAAAATTAGTTAATGGAAAAAAGTTGTGATGATGCTGTATAAATGTTTGCACAAGTCGGGAAGACAGGCCACTGCTTTATTTTGCAGGCAGGACTATGTTAGTTCAGCTCACAAACCATCTCTGTCAGATGCCATAATGCAGTGTGTTACCAGTGCGAAGATGTTTTGACATTAAAGTATCTCCATGACTTCCTCTTGCAATGCTCATGGACTGTGGCTCAAAAATCTTTATCAGACAAGAGCACCTTCATTTGTGGTTTCAGAAATGGGGTCTTCATAGTTATACATTGTAATACTTCCTAACGCACCTAGCACCCATGTCTTGTCCAGTACCTACCCTTGACATATGTAGGAAGCAAAATGATTCAGATATTTAACTGGATGTACTAATATCCAAAATCCGTTGTAAGCAGGGCTTCCCAATAGTAAGGATGAAAGTAGTGTGGACCAACCAGAGGGTGACACGGTAGAAACAAATCAAGACAAACCAAGTTCATCCCTGGTTCATTCTCACGACCGCGACAAGCCATGTCACTTCCTCTCTTATGATGTTAGGAAAAGTTCTTCAAAACCTGTCCCATTCAATTTCTTTAAATGGAAAATGAAAATACAGAATAACCATAAGGACTCTACTAAACAATACACATCAAATGCTCACAAAGATACGCTTTCAGTCCCTTTGTGAATTACCTAGCCAGCAACTGATTTTTCTACCAAATACCTTTTTCAACAAAATTTATGTATTTTAACACAAACCTTCATTGGGACTGCAGACATTTTATCCCTTAGGCAATTTGGTGTTTCTGTTTTTACTACCTCTCTGATAAAATGATTTCTGATAACTAGAAATATATGCAGAATGAGTGTTACATTTTTAATCTTTTTTTTTTTTTTGAATGTAGAAGTGTAATATATTTGCCAATAATGGCAAAGAGGTTGGACAGGAATATAGTTCAGCTGGGCTAAGGAGATGGTTATAGGTGGTAATTGAAATCCATAGAAACAAATCAATACGTCCAGAAGGAATAAAAAGTTTAATTTAGCATAACAACATTTTTAATCTTTTAGGGAAGGTACCAGGACTCAAACTCAGGACCTCACATTTGCCAGGAAGGCGCTGCGCCGCTGAACTGTATCTCTGGCCCTAATCTTTAAACTTCAGATGCTACTGCCTCCACTAGCTCCTGGTGCTCTCCCTAAGGGATCAAGGCTGTCCTTTCCCAGCTGATTTCCCAGTCTTCGCGTTTTCCTCCATCATTGGCGCTCGGTGCATATTTGTTGTGGTTGTGTAGCTTCTTAGGACTATATTATGGTTTAGATTTTTAAAAACGTCTCCCAAAGGTCTCATGCACTCATAGGCAGGCCTTTTGGAAGGTGTGTAAATCTTGGAGACAATATAGCTAACATGCTATCAGGAGGTGGGGCCTGCTTGGAAGAGGCCAGTGGCTGGGGCCATGGGCTGGAAGTGTGTATCTCCCTTCCCGACTTCTCCCTCCTCTCTCTGCTTCGTGCCCCCCATGATAAGTGAGCAGCCTTCCTGTGCTATTCCATGTCTGCCTTGGAGCATCCAACCACTGACTGTAACTCTAAGCCAAAATAAATCTCTCCTCCTTCTAAGTTTTGGGGTGGTTTTTTCCCAGCAGTGAAAAAAAACTAAGAGAGACTCCCATAACAATTACCCACAAACTTAGTGGCTTAAAACAACATAAATTGTACCTTCTACTTTCACTTTACCCTCTCCTTCGTGTTCATGGAATCTCACTGTGCTTCTTCCTTTTCAGAATACTTATGACTGGGAGTAGGACGTACCCAGACAGTCCACGATGATTTTCCCATAATAAGATCCTCAAATTAATCACATCTACAAAGGCTTCTCCTCATAAGGCAACAATGACAGACTCCTGGGATTAGAACCTGGTGTTCTTAGGTGCCCAGTAGTCAGCATAGTATAGTGGTTCTTGGTGGTATACCATTTGAGGCCATGAGCACAACGGGTTCAGAAACCACAGATGATGCAGAGCCAAGAACAATCAGGAGCCTGGGAACCAGTTCCCCTACTCCTGGCCCCTGCTCTTCCTCCCTGCACTGTTCAACAGCAAACTTGAAAGAAAATGTGGTCTTCAGCCCTGTAAGGCCCTATGCATCTTCCCTCTCCATCCCCATGTCCTTTAGAATAAGTTTTTGTGGTTTTTTTGTTTGTTTTTGAGGCAGGGTCTCACTGTGTAGTTTAGGCTGGCCTTGAAGTCACTAGATAGCCCAGGCTCACCTTGAACTTTCGGTGATCATCCTGCCTCAGCCTCACCAGTGCGGGGATTACAGGTGTGCGCCACCACACCCAGCATAATAAGTTATTTTTAAAACAGAAAAAAATCCTTACGATTCCAAAGAAACCAAAACCCAGCATCTCTGATAGAAAAGTGCTTGCCCCTCCTTGCCAGCATCCATATGAAGATGCAGGCACAGGAATATCTACATAGTAAACCAGACGACTAGCAGTAGCACCCTGCAAGTGTAGGGTACCACTCATTTTAATGCTTCTCAAAGTTCTTGTAGAGAAATTTAATATCTTGAATAAAAATCAATAATAGAAGCAGCCAGGATAAGTGGCAACAAAGAGAAAGGAAATAACAAATATCCTCCAATTTCACTAAATCTACTAAACCAACCAAGTTTAAAGATGCAGATAAATTGTGTCCAGACTCCTCCAGGCCTTTGTGATGGATCTGTTCCCTTAGAAGAACTCTACAGCCAGTGGGAAGAGAATCCAGGACAGTCACCCAGCAAGCAGGGTTCTCAGGGACTCTCACTACACACTTCTTGACTACCCTGTGAGTTTGCCCAGTGTCTGGGTTTGTTTCCCGTAGCAGGTCTGTCTTGCCACTGACAGAGGAAGCATTGCTTTGGGTGAATAAAAGATTGAGGTGGCAATAGCTGGCTGCTTAAACCACTGCCCATGTTCCTCCCATGATACGGGGCATGAGAAAATGTTTAGTGAGGGAGAAGCTTGCTTCTGCCTGGCTTTTAGGACAGGAGATCAAGTACAGTTCACTAGACACCCAGTGAGAGGGCTGTGTTCAAACATAGCCTGCTTGATCCGTTCCTCAACAGTGTGAAAATTTTCAATACCAAAATCAAGAAACTTGTGTCTAACCTAGTAAAATGAACCTAAAAGGCCATGAACGAGCGCATTGACATGCTCTATTTTTTTTTTTAAAAAGCCCACAGGAAATATTTTTCTGAGCCCCAATTTGCTACAGATAGCCACACAAAAATAACTATGTGCACACAAGAACACCTTCCCAACAGTCTGAGACAGACTAATTGACATCAGCTCCTGCAGTAAGCCCCTGCAGCCAATGTTCTCTTTGTTTCAAAACAACTTACATTAACGTCTGCATTTTGTCTTTAAAAGTTTCTCCTTGCCCCATATTCATCAGAGGCACCTGTAGTTCACCATAGCAAACATATCTGGGATTACAATCCCTCTGCTATTCCTGAGTAAACTATCTTGGAGAGCCAATCTCTCATTTATTTTAGGTTGACAGTAGTGATTAAGAACCAGTCCTGCCTTGGGGAATTATGTTTGGTTTTGTGAAGTTCTAATAAACACCATCTTCAGTCTCCAGCTCCTATCCCAAGGAGGAAAAAAGAGAGAAACACCCCCATGACTCCATGGCTTCCTAATTCATCTTTGTATTGGAAACAAGATCATCTTTTAAACATTCCAAAGTTCAGGCCACACTCCAGATCAACTGAATCACAATCCCTGGGAAAGGGACAGAAATATCAGTAATTCTTGATACACTCAGGGGAGTGCAAGCCACACACTAGGGAACCTCTACCCTATATTATTTCCATAACACAGAGAGAGCATTCAGGATATCATTCCCAATAAGAGACCCTCCTTACCTTAAGCAAGAAATTTATTAATCTTGCTTGAATCTGAAGTCTTTGATCCCCAAAGTTAAATTAACATTAGACCCATTCAGTCACTTCCTTCCAAATGTGAGCTCTTTATTCTAGAGCAACAACTCACAACAGAACACCAAGGGCCCCTAGAGCAGCATCAAAGTATTTGTTCACTACACAGTCTAACAAAATTCAGCTTCCTTTTGTTTGTCCATCAGTATCCCATGCACTATAGATAGTCCACATCTGTATTCAGTACCAAGGCAACAAACAGATGCCCTCACAAACCACTAAACCAGGTATGGAATATTATACATGTTATTTACAACCATAAGGGAAATGAACATTAATATAATATGTATCATTTTCAAGGGTGATTAAATAACAGTGGTCTGTGATCCACAAACACAACTTTTCTAGGCTCTTCTGGGAAAGTCACCTCCATCAGGTATCATTTCACAAATGCCTGCTTTAAAGAAGGAGGCACACAGTTACCGGGCCCATAGTATGAATTTATTATCTCTGGCTTTTTAGGTCCCACTGCCACCATGTTGTCTTTAAATCACATAACCCCAGGTGCAGAGGCACAGGGACTTGGAAAGTGAGGCAAGGATGAAATAATATAACTTCCCAAAATACCTCCTGCAGTGGTTTACCGTTCCCTACTTTTGAAGGCAGCTGTTCTTCCTGGGGAACAGGGTGACCCCAGGCCAAGGGGTGCTTAGAGGGCTGAGTTCTGTGAGGCACCAGCCCCTCAGCATTCCTCTGTGATTGCTGAGAGCCCTGAATAAGCAGTGCCTTCTTCCCTTCTGGATGCTGTAGCTCTTGATCATCAGTGCGAGAGCTGAGTACTCAGTGTGCAATTCTGTGCTTCTCTGTGGACAAAGCTTTACATTTCTACTTGATTTTGGCAATTTAGGATTGTCTGAGATGAATTTTTACATTAAAGGTAAAAAAGTGAGTGCTGAGTAGTTCAGCTGTGTGGAAAACTCCTCTATATTTGGCATCACAGCAAGCCTATGGGTAAGGGATGATGGCTATTAGGTAACAACAGCTAGTGTGTCCTGCAACAAGAACTGATACCTACATAAACCAGGAGTTCCCAAGAGCACGTTAGGGTACTATTCTCAATCTAGCAGAAAAATGCAACCCAAAGGGCTTGTAAGTCATTCAAAGTAAGGGTGCTTCTGATGCCCTTAGAAGAGGCCCTGGAAAGGTGAGCTTGCACAGCTGTTTAAATTCCCACACCTGAAAGAACAGATTTTCTTTATGACTTTAAATTCTATTTATTTAGTATTTGAAACATGGTGTACATTTATGAATTTGTATAAATATTTAGTACATCTAAAATCCACAACTGGTAAACAATCTGTGCTTTCTTTTAAGTACAAGATTGGAGTTTACATCTGGATATTTTGGTGTTGTGGAGACCCAGTATGTGAATCTAATCAAATTGCCTCATATTACCATAATAACTGTGACAGAAGTGATTTGTTCCTTAAAAGGGCCATTCTTTGCCCAGAAAAAGTATCACACTTTGGAACTAACAAACCAGGTGTTAAGGAAAGAAGAAAAACACAGCTGACACGATGAAAACGTTCGTGCAGGAGATCTCTGGAGATCCATGTCAATGTATAGAGGGCAACAAAAGCCACAAGGTAACAGGTGAGCGCTTCCTTTCAGAACTCCTCCGCCCCACGGTGGGCTTCTGTCCAGTAAGAGCTGGTCCTCTGCTCTGCACACTCCTGCAGGTGCCCCGAGGATCACAGCTGCAGCTCAGAAGTTCCAACCAGGCCCAGGGCTCTGGCTTCTTCTGGAGTCAGGCCACTCTTCAGGGTCCTTCGCACTGTCATGGTACATGCAGATCACAGCCAAAGACAGAAGAAGAGAAGGAGGTGTTATCATTGAGGCAGACACAGGCATTACACCAGTTCCTCTTCTCCCCAAGGACCCCTAGGGAAGCTAGGGGTACCAGGGATGCTCTGTACCTCCTTGCCCTTGCAGAGAAAATCTTGGGATTACAGGAGGCTCACCTGATGAGGTTACTACCCTGGAGGTGGGGCAGGATCTAAAAGGAGGGGAGGAACTCCTGCAGGGTTTTCACGACATAGGTACAAACTGCAGGACAGTTGGTATGTGGAGGCCACTGCATCTGTCCAGCATAAAGAGTGTAACAGAACTGGGAAAGTAATTACAGATAGGAAACTGCAAGCTCCATTGACATTAATTAGGTATAATGTCCAGTGCTTAGGGAGGGGTTCAGCAAGCTCAAACAATCTTGCAAATCTGCAGGAAGAACAGTAACAGCTGGGGGCATGACCAGGAACTCGTGGAGTCAGGTACCAACAGAAACTAGAGTAGGCAGCACGTTGGGATGTTTCTGTGTGAGGGGTCTCAGTTTCAACTCATCAAAAGGCCTTTCAGGACAATGTTTAGAATAATCAGTGACTCTTCATGGAATGCATTCCAAGGGGGAACTGGACACACTACTAGGTGGATGTGTTCTGTGAAACACAGAAGGTTCAAGACAGCCAGTGGCCCTGCTCTCTTCACTGGGGCCATCACTGGCATTTGGAGGGAGGTTCACATTCAACTGATACACAACTGGCTTGTATTTAGCTTGACAATATGAGGTTTTTCCCTTGTTTGGTATTGCTCAATTTTGATGTCAAAACAAAGGCTGGGGACTGGGGATGTAGCTTAGCGTAGAGCACTTGCTTACCATGGATGAGGCCCTCGGCAGCACAAACAAATGCTGAGTAAGGGTGACTGAGGAGGCAGCTGTCCCTCCCTAAACAAGTCTTTTTATCTGAAATGCTGACTAATTAAATTTCCCTTGATTTACAAATATTTGGCCTATTCTGTTATTTCTTTGAAGGTCAAATAGAGTTGCAGGTATTCATTCTATTTTCAGAAGAGATATGTCATGAATCTACGTTTTATCCTAAAGCTTAAATCAGTCAACCCGTGAATCTCAGGGAAGGTGTCTGATCAAAGTGTGGAGAAGGTACAACACCCAAGTGCCTTCCCTTTTCTCTTGCCAGATGTAATTCCCACTTATCCCCTCCCCAAGAGCCAGAGCCTCATCTCATGGGTCTGTGGGCAACACCCATAATCTCTGCCCCTCATCATCTCCTGGACAAAGCTCATTTAGCTTGTAGCAAAGTATCTGAAAGACCCAGGCTCATTGTAGAAGGAGCAGAGACTGATACCTACTGCCTTCTTCCAGACATCAGCACTCTGAACAGAGGTCAACATCTAATGTATCAACTGAAAACTTATTATGCACTCTACATTTAGCTAAAAAGATAAAAACACCCATGGAAGACTCACAGACATTAAGTATGTATTTTCTGAGAGGCACAGGATCTATGAGGAGTATGATGCCATTCTACTCGATTTCTGAACCTTGGTTTGGACCCAGAACCGTCCATGTGCATCTTCTCTAAGGCTAGCTCATCCTCCCCCACCCCAAGCCCCGAGACTCCAGACTCAGTGTAAAACTCAGCCAGATAAAATGTTTGGCTCCAGGGTCTTGGCTAAAGGCAGACTGTATTTAACTGAGTAGTGGAATTCATTCTATGGGGCAGCAATAAAAATACTAGTTTGTAACAAGCGTTTATGTTCTCAAGTACTTTTTAAGTGTTTGTTAAAGAAAAATCTTTTTAATACCAGAAAACAAGATAAAATATCTTTTATTTTCTACTAGGAAAGACCACTAAGACCTCTTCATCAAGACAGGACTGCCTATGCAGCCCGTGCAGTACTATCGGGGTAGCTTAAAATTTATTAGCCACAGAAGGTGGCATGGACATGTGCCTAGGGAAAGTCATCGCTGTGCACTGAGGTATATACTCTTGGGCAAATGACTGCAGCAGCCCCCACAGGCTGTTAGGCATTTTACCAAGGAAGGAGTTTAAAGAATCTTCTCTAATACTTCTCTTCACATATTTTCCATACTCGCATAGCTATCACATCCAGTTCATATAAATACTTGCAAAAGCACCCTGGCACTTTATAGCTCATACTACAATCTCCTAATAAGTATGGGCCTTGGGCTGGCCTGTCTGGGACAGCCTCAGAAGACAGAATGAAGCCAAATGATACCCATACTGGTATATAGAGACTATGCCCCCACCCCCATGGGGTCACTCAGTCTTAATGCTCCAGACTGCTTGGGACCACCTTCCCATGCTCCCTTCCTGCCTGGGTTCAAGTGTCCTTTCCTGTGGGAAGAACGTAGTTCATTTTGTTGCCCAGATGTGTCCCTGGAAAGTGAATACACGTAGGAAAATCTGCCCTCTCTATGGACCCCTACTTTCTGTGGGCCTTTGTGACAATACCGATAAGTTCTCTTAGAAAGAGATGAATCCTTAGTGTAATGAGCAAGACCTTAAGACCCTAATGCTTCCTTTGTTACTTCACTTTACCACCTGAAAGAACATAAGGAAGGAAAGTTATTAACTGAAAGCAGTTTTGTACCCCAGTTTGAGCAGCGCACTTAGTAAGAGCCTCTTTGTGTGCCTAGTTGTCTCTCCTTGTCAGTTCACTGTCATTCAGTAAGTGTTCCTGAGCAGCTGTCCTGCACCCAGTGTTATGCGTAGAGGTTCCAGGTCAGGGAATGAGGGGCCTGACAGGTACGTGGGGTAAGCAGACACCTCAGGGCAGAACACGTCCAGACGGAGTTGGCTCCCACTCAAAGCTTCCAGAAACAAAGAAAGGCGAGGGACCTACAAGATCAAGGGCACTCACGAACAGGAGCTGCAGGACATAGACTTGTACAATCCAAACTTCCACAGCAGAAACAATCCCTCCATCAAACAGGGGAGCTTTCTGGTGTCAGGCTGAGGTGGAGCTGGCTGATGGCCTAGTGATATAGATGCAGCAACCTCTATTCCCAATTTCCACGTCCCACCTTAATGTGCTCCAGCCCTCCATATGTGACCAGCTCCTCTGCATGAAGGCTGCTTAACTGAGAACAGACTAGAAACATTTCATCCCCATCTGCTTCATGGCTCTTCCATACATAGCATGGGTTACTTAGCTGGTACCAGCAGTGCCCTAGACACTTGTGACAGCTCTCAATGCCATGGTGGTACCAGGGGACTCTGACACAAGGTATATTTGCTGTCAATATGCAGTACAGGACTGTGAGAATCAGGAAAAACACCTTATTTTTCTTTTTCCTCCCTAAAAACAAAGGGGCTTTTCAATCCTACTAAATGCTCACTCTTTGATAAATGAGTCCAATCTGAGAACAATGGTGATGACAGGTGCCATTTACTGAATGTTCCCATGGATTGTTCAGGAAACCCTGTGGGCTGGGTCCTGTATCATCCCCCCAAGAAGTAAACAACTGGTGGCACAGAAAGATCAACCCAGTGGCCCAACGTCACACAGTAAGGAGTAGAAAAGGATTTGAGCCAAGACATTTGGATCACACCCCACACTTGGAACAGCTGTGCCCTGCTGTAGCCTGGCAGGACACTCTGTGATACTCTCAAGTGGATGAGAAGTTGACCAGGCTTTACTTTTAAATGACAGAGATCCATTTCTGTTCTTTTGCTTCTGAATCACCGACAGTTTTGTTTGTGTTTGTATATAAGGTGAACCATGATTTGGGAGTTCTGGGTGTGGCTTTTGAAAAATAAGATGCTAAAGATTTTTATATGGGGACCACTGCATCTAGGACCATAGGACTAATATAGAACTTTAAGGTCCTTTAAATGTACATGTTGGGGAGAACCAGCCTGCTGCTGTTCCAAACTGTCCCTTGGTCATCTTCTTGTCCTGTCTGTTGAATGGAATTAAAGTGACAGCCCCACTCATGCCCTTTGGAATTACATACAGGGAATTTAAGTGACTAGTCCCTCTGTAACTTGGTGTTAGACTTCCTGTAGATTTTGTTTGCTTTTGTTTTTAGTTGAAGTCAATAATTTAACCATCTAGTCCTTTTTCTTGTTTTCATTCTCCTTTCTTTTTCCACATAAAATCCATCCATCAAAAGCAAGAGGTTTTCCACATGAATAGACACTCTGTAAAATAACTAACCAGCACTTTTCAAAAATATCTCATGAAATGTCCTGAGCAGATCAGGAGACTAAGGGTACATGATGGCTACCTGTAATGTGGAATCCTGGGTATGACTCTGGAACCAAGAGTGGACTTTTGGGGAAAAAGTGCTAAAATCTGAATAAGCCCATTGTGTAGTCAGCATACTGTTTCAGTGCTAATTTCTTGGTTTTGATAAACTTTTCTGTGGTCATACAAGGTGATAATATTAGGAGAAGGAAGATAAGGAATACAAAGCAATTCTGTACTATTTTTGTAACTTTTCTGTAAGTCTAAAATTTTCTTAAAATACAAAGTTAAAACAGACTTGGTACAATACCAAAAAACAAAAAGGAGGTTTCCAAAATGGTGGACTTAAACTCAACTTTGTTGACTCTTCTCAGACCCCCTGCAGAAGGTCCCTAGGAGAGGCCTGCAACGCTGTGTTTTCATCTTCCCCAGGGATCAGGTAGCCACCTGGGTTTGAGAACCCTGGTTTAAGTCACTGCCATCGAATTGACCTTAGGGAAAGGCAGGACCTTAGGAAGGTTACAGATTACAGCCTTTGTGGTGACAGGGTTATAGTCTTTGAGTTTCAGCTAACTCAAAATGAAGTTCACTTTTCCTGAAAGAGCTCTCAGACAACACTTCTGGCACTGGTGCTTTCTGTAGTCACTGGTCTGGTTATGGTTTCCTTGCTGAGCAGAACCCCTACAGCAATGCCTTCCCTCCTGTAACTGGCTCAGTTCACATCCGGTACTCCTTAAGAATGTTTAGTTCCTAGGAAGGAACTGAACAGACAGTAATTAGTGGAAATCCAAAAGCCAACTGCCTCCCATGAGACATATTATGGGTGAAGCTTGGCCTGAATGGAGAAATGAAACAGATGTTCAATAAATTTGGGGGGAGAAACCACAAAAACCTGGGAAGTCTACATATGGGAAGGAAGGGTGGCTCAGGAATTCACAGACTCAGAGTTTTCAGTGATATTTCAAGCCCTCACTAGGACAAAACTGCTTCCCCTTCCCAGCCCACCAGTTCTCCGGGCTGTCACAGGAATACCACCAGCCAAGAACTATGCTAGCACTGCAGCCTTTTATGTGCACAGGCAAAAGCCCATGACAATAGCATTCTGGTGGAAGGAGGAAAAGAGGTGATGATACGTCTGGTCTACGTCTGGGTGAGGAAGATGGTGATGGGCGCAGAGTAAAGCGGGTGATGTAGCAGAGCAACAAAATGAGAAGGCAGGATTTCTGTGCAGGGCAGTCCCTAAGCACTGCAGGCAGCTTCAAATTCCCATCTGCAGCAGTTCCCTGAGCATGAGTACAAGAGAACCTGGATGGGAAGGAAGGAAGAAGAGGATAGGAACTGTCACCGCGCCTCACTTAACCACCCATTACTGTCGTCATTGTATTAAGGCGCCCGAGGCCCAGTGAGGCCAAGTTATCATGTGGAATCCAGTCTCCATGCCTACTGTGTACATGTGTGAACTCTTGAGTGTGGAGTAGGAGTCCATTCGAACTCACTGGCAAAGACAGTGAAATGCTACAACATCACGAAGGTACCTGGCCTTTCCACAGCGCTCTCACAGGAACCCTTTTTGCCCTCAGAACAGCTCTCAGAGGCAGGAAGGACACATCCTTGGGATTCCTTTTTCTGTTACTTCTCCCTCCTTCTGAGCCTCCACTCTGGGTCATATGGGTGTCTGCTGCATGGACGTGCACGGCAGAGGAGTGAAGAGCCAGCCTCCTCTTTCAGGGTGCCAGTTCCCCAGGTAGGGGGGTGATTTGTGTGAAATGAACCAGAGAGCCATTCACTGCATCCGGTGAAACATTTCAGACTCTTCCTGTGTCCAACACTAACCTGAGCCCGACTTTCAGACTTGTACTGGGTCAGAGCCCTGGCCTCTAGGCCAGCCCTCCTCTGGAGCATAGGCTGCCTCTGTGCAGCAAGGCCTCTCCACTGGAGGTCGTGGAGAGGGCCGCTGATTCTCTCCTGGGTTGTTTCATTTACCCTCCAGCCCTCTGTCCTGTGCACGTGGGTGGGCCCCCTCAGCTGTCTTTAAGGTCAGTCCATCTTTAATGAGTTCTTTGAAAATCACTAGGTGCTGGGTAAACACTAATGACAATCCTACTGAGTAAACACTAATGACAGTAAGAGAAGACAAGAAGTTTGAAGACAACAAGTTCCTTTCTTTAATATCTTTATCTTGTTCTAAGAGCACTGTAAAGCCATTGGCCTATGGCCATGGTTAACTTGCCCTATAAAAGAAGATATAATTAGCTCAGGATAAGGAAGAACTATTTTTAGACGAGATTCCAGGCGTTCAGGGTGGTATGGCAGTAGACAAGGAAAAGCTATTTTTAAAAATGCAGGGAAATTTTTCTTAATAGGATTAGTGAAAGGAATCACTAGGTATTTTCAAATACCACTTTGGAAACATAAAAACGTATGAACTGTGTCGTACAATGATTAGGTACAGGGATAAATCTAAATATTTTGGGAGACATATCACTATTTTTTCCTCAAGTAGATTTAATTGTTTTGTTGTGTGTGATTTGTTCTGCAGTACTTCGGACTGAGTCCAGGGCCTTCTCACATAGTTATAGCCCTAGCCCTTCCTTTCTCCATTTCTCCGTTCCTCCGTTCCTCCCCCCCTTCCATTCCTTCTTTAAAGACAAGGAGTCACTAAGTTGCTAAATAGTCAGGCTTGGCCCCAGCTTGCAATCCTCTTGCCTCTGCCTCCAGAGTGCTCAGATTATGGGTGTCTGACACCATACCTGGCTTCCGTGGTTTTTAAGATTCAACAATTCTCTGTCTCCAGGAAATTTCATGCTTACAGGAGACACACACGTCGAGGGGTTTGCCGCGGTGAGGAATCAGGATGCACAAAGTGCTGTGTTCCTTTCTCAGCAGTCCCTGGCATCTTCCCACTGAGCAACTACTCTCACAGAGTGATCAACCTGAAGTTCTCAACTAGTGGTAGGTCACATCAAAATGATAGCATCTTTACAGAAATGTAGCCCTGAGCCCAAAAGTTCATGTCACCTCACAGGAGGGGCCTAGAACCCCACTTAAACAGAAACTCAGCAGATAAAAGGATACCCATCCTCTCTCAACTATCACAAGACTTGGGCTCTGCTGGGAAAAGATAAAAGCTGACTGTGAGTCCCTAATCCCGGCTCTGTTGTTTGACAGGCTGAGCTCCTGGTGTCACCAGGCAGACTAGCCGGGTAGACACTCCTCCAAAGATGTCCAACAGAGGAAAGAATGAAGACGATGGGATGGAGACTGCTTCTCCTCCCCAGCTGCCAGAGCCAGCTGCATAGCATTAAATTGTGAAGCGTCCTTCAAACATTACTGAGCTTCAGAATGTTCTGGGAAATGCCATCATCCAAAAATCCTCAGAAGACAATCAGCGCTGGGATGAAACACATGCTCCAATATGACAAAAAGAGAAACCAAAACATAAAAAGAAAAAAAAAACCCTAAGAGCTGTGAACACTTGCCTTGGGTCACAGCCACCAGCAGAATGGAAAGTGTTGGCTAGAATCTGGGAGGGCCCTTAGGGTGAGCTATATACAGGCTTAAAATCACCTGTACAATTTGAAACATTTTACTGAATGAGATGCTGACTGCTACTAGCTGGAAAAGCAGGAAACTGTACCATGGGAAACTGTAAATGGATTAAGAAACCCTTGGCAGGTCCCAAATGACTGCGTATGTCATGTGTTAGCAGGACGCTTGATATGTGTAAACCTAGTCACCAGCATCACCCATGAAACACACATCTAATTATCTCTGAGGAGTCCTGATTGACTTTCAGGTTATAAATTGCCAAGTTATAGTATGGACTCAGTTTCGTTTCCTGCAGTAGCTGAACTATAAGTGTCTTTAGCAAAATGCGTTATAACCCAACTATGTTGGTTATTCATTATCCCCTTGCCTCACTGCCACTATTAAACAATCAAATAAAACACAGCATTGTTTCATGGTGAAACTCAGACCACCAAATTTCACACAGATTGTATAAATTGTTTCTTTTTTATTCCTTTAACCTCTTGTGAAAAGCTAGCATTTATCGTCCAACCCTTTATAACAGGAATCAAAGCCTAACTTTCCCTGTCTTAAATTTCTATTGCTTGTGCCACTGCTAATAAAGTAGACCAGCTACAGATAAACACTTACATGCACACAGTGCTGCATTTGTTATGGTAACTATGTCACAGAGAAAGATGTGTTTGGCTAAATAAAAAGAATATATGGCTATTTTGCATAAGATTGGAGTGGAAATGATGCCACAGGAAATTATTTTATGTCAACCACAAAATCAGGCTCTCTCTCTGGCCAGATTGAAGAGGTAAATTAATTTTGATGGTGTTACGGTTCCCAGTGACACTATCAGTCTAAGAATCTGGTTCTCTCTGGACCAGCGGGTGGGCCTAACACAGACAGGTAACTTGAAGGAGGAGCCCACAACCTTGGCCTCTAAGGACTGGCCAGGCCAACGTCGTGCTGTCTTTTTGTCTGAGGTCCATTGCCCAAGCTTGTCTATTCTCCACAAGGGCACTCCCTGGTCTGGCAGCCTTTCCCTGCCCTTCTAAGTTCACCTCCCCGCAGGGCCTTCTCTGCTCTTCCTCGTGTGAACCTTGCACTGAGGCTGCCTACTGTTATAAGACCAGGAACTAACAGGGAAGAAGCTCTGGCCAATTGGGTGCCAGTTATGGAAGTAACAAGAAGGGGATAAAGGGGAACTATCGAAGAAAGCCTTTCACAAGTTTCGTTTAAAAAGCAATTTAAGAAGTAAATTTCTTAGGAAAAAGAGCAACAGACAAATGGGCAAATGATAATTTCCTTCTTTTTTTTTTTTTTTTTTTTTTTTT